>NC_080385.1:79123489-79192981 GCF_014773155.1 Arachis stenosperma | reverse complement strand
TAGTTCTATTTTTTCACAAATATAGAATAAGTTAGTTTTAAAATTTTAAACTTTTTAAATTTCTGTTGATTTGATATTTTTGAAAATCTTTATTTTTCAAATTTTTGGTAAAAATATTATTTTTTTTAGTTTCAAAATTTAAAAATAAAAAGTTTTCATCTTTTTTTCTTGTCTTCCTAAGACTTTGAAGCACTAGACTTCCGATATTGAGACTGATCAACTTAATATCGATTGTTTGATGTGTATAGGAACCAGATGGCGCCTCGTGGACGCGGTAGAGGCCGTGGTAGAGGTCGTACTAATGTTCGTGCACCGGAGATTAACCCTAACGACCCGTGAACTTTATGACGGTATTGGAGAACATGGCTGCTGCTATGCAAGCCACTGCTGAGGCTCTTGGGCAACAAATAAACAACCATGGTAATGACGGAGGTGGAGCTCAGGGCCCGATGACACTGACAAACTTCTTGAAGGTTAATCCACCCAAGTTCAAGAGAACTAATAGCCCGACTGAAGCTGATACATGGTTTCAAGCTATGGAGCGAGCACTACAAGCGCAGGTGGTGCCTGAAGGGCAGCGTGTTGAGTTTGCTACCTATTTGCTCACTGGTGAAGCGTCGCATTGATGGCAAGGTATCCGACGTCTTCTGCAGTAGGGTGATGACTATGTCACCTGGGATGTCTTCCGAGAGGAGTTCTATAAGAAGTACTTTCCAACTTCTGCTAAGACGGCTAAGGAACTTGAGTTACTACAGCTGAAGCAGGGTACCATGTCCGTATTTGAGTATACTGACAAGTTTGAAGCGTTGTTCAGGTTCTCTCGTATGTGTCAAGGAACTCCGGTGGAATATAAGGAATGGAAGTGTGTTAAGTATGAAGGAGGACTCCAGAGTGATATCTTCAGTTCAGTGGGACCAATGGAGATCAGAACTTTCTCCGAGTTAGTGAACAAGTGTAGGGTTGCTGAAGAGTGTATGAAGAAGGCAGCTGCTGAGAGAGAAAGTCACAAAGGATCATTCCCACAGAACCGAGGGAAGAGCTTTGCACCTAGAGGTCCACCTTTCAAGAGGGGAGGTTCTTTTAGGAGGCCCAACAACAACAACTCCCAAGAAAAAAGGTTTGGAAAGCAGCCTCAGAATGATCAAGCTTGTACTAAGTGTGGAAGTCACCATCCGGGAGCACCATGCAAGGCTGGATGGGGTTTGTGCTACAATTGTGGAAAGGCGGGGCATAAAGCCGCAAATTGTCTGGAGAAGCATAAGCAAGGTGCTGGGAAAGCACAACAGACTGGTCGGGTGTTCACCACTTCAGCTATAGGTGCTGAGGGATCTGAGGCACTTATTCGAGGTAACTGTAAAATAGCTGGTCAAACTTTAAATGCTTTATTTGATTCGGGAGCATCGCATTCATTCATTGCATTTGAGAAAGCCCATGAGTTAGGATTGAAGATCGTAACCTTAGGTTATGACCTAAAAGTGTATAATGCTACCCATGAAGCCATGGTAACTAGGCTAGGATGCCCGAAAGTTTTGTTTAAGTTCAAGCAGCGTGATTTTGTTCATAATTTAGTCTGCTTGCCGATGATCGGTCTTGATCTTATCTTGGGATTGGACTGGTTATCTGAGAACCATGTCCTGCTTGATTGTTCTACGAAGTCGATGTACTTTATGCCGGAGGATACAGAAGAGCCGGTCGTGGTGAATAATTATTACTTGAATTTGATGATGGTGAACTATTTCGGAACCGAATGTCAGTGTATCCTATTGTTAACTGCGGATGTTTCGGGTGATGATCAAAGGTTGGAATAGATTCTAATTGTGTGTGAGTTTTTGGAAGTGTTTCCCGATGATATTGATAAGTTTCCACCTAACCGAGGGGTTGAGTTTGCTATTGAATTGGTGCCTGGGGCGGGCTCAATCTCAAGTGCTCCTTATAGGATGTCACCGTTAGAGATGGACGAGCTAAAGTCTCAGTTAGAGGATTTGTTGGGTAAGAATTTTATACGACCAAGTGTTTCTCCGTGGGGTGCGCCAGTGCTACTGGTAAAGAAGAAAGATGGGAGTATGCGGCTCTGTGTGGATTACAGGCAGCTAAACAAGGTCACGATAAAGAATAAGTACCCGTTGCCGAGGATTGATGATCTCATGGATCAGTTACAAGGAGCTGGGGTTTTCTCCAAGATCGATTTGTGATCCGGTTATCACCAGATAAGGGTGAGGGGTGAGGATATCCCTAAGACCGCTTTTAGGACTCGTTATGGTCATTACGAGTACACTGTAATGTCTTTTGGGTTGACAAACGCTCCAGCAGTGTTCATGGATTGTATGAACAGAGTGTTCCATCCGTTTCTGGATAAATTCGTTGTTGTCTTCATTGACGACATACTGGTTTACTCCAAGACTGAAGAAGAGCATGCGGAACACTTGAGGACCGTGTTACAGATTCTAAAGGAGAAGAAACTCTATGCGAAACTGTCTAAGTGTGAGTTTTGGAAGAGTGAGGTGAAGTTCTTGGGTCACGTGGTGAGTAAGAAGGGGATAGCCGTAAATCCAGCTAAGGTGGAAGCTGTGATGGATTGGAAGCAACCAACCACAGTAACGGAGATAAGGAGTTTTCTGGGCTTAGCTGGCTATTACCGAAGGTTTATCAAGGGCTTTTCACAGATAGCTTTGCCAATGACAAAGTTAACCCGCAAAGACACTCCGTTTGTTTGGACTCCTGAGTGCGAGGAGAGCTTTTAGGCATCACTATATTGTGATGCCTCATTAAAGGGTCTAGGGTGTGTGCTGATGCAGCATCATAATGTGGTAGCGTATGCCTCACGGCAGTTGAGACCGCATGAAGTTAATTATCCTACGCATGCTTTGGAGCTTGCTGCGGTCGTGTTTGCGCTAAAGGTGTGGAGTCATTAC
The DNA here is from genome assembly GCF_014773155.1 of Arachis stenosperma. Lineage (NCBI taxonomy): Eukaryota > Viridiplantae > Streptophyta > Magnoliopsida > Fabales > Fabaceae > Arachis > Arachis stenosperma. The sequence continues at coordinate 79,190,069 of NC_080385.1, read as the reverse complement.
CTCTATGGGGTTAAGTTCCAAGTTTTCTCTGATCATAAGAGCTTGAAGTACCTCTTTGATCAGAAAGAGCTTAATATGAGGCAGAGGAGGTGGATGGAATTGTTGAAGGACTACGACTTTGAGTTGAATTACCATCCGGGAAAGGCAAATATAGTAGCGGATGCGTTGAGTCGGAAGTCGCTGTATGCTGCTTGGATGACGCTTCAAGAAGAGAAGTTGCTCAAGGAGTTCGAGAGTCAAAAAATTGGTGTTCAAGAAGTGTTTGGGACTCTGTGTTTGAGTCGATTACAGATCTCGAGTGACTTTAAGTCCGAACTCCTGAAGGCTCATGAGGATGATGACGCGTTATCAAAGGTGTTACCGGCCATTGAGCAAGGAAAACAGTGGAGAGTGTCGGAAGAAAAAGATGGGTTATGGAGATTCAAGGGTAGGATCATTGTGCCGGAAGTTGGCACTTTGAGGCAGGATATCTTAAAAGAGGCACACAAAAGCGGATTCTCCATTCACCCGGGAAGTACTAAGATGTACCATGATTTAAAGGCGATGTTTTGGTGGCTGGGTATGAAAAATGATGTGGCGGAATATGTTTCAAAGTGCTTAACTTGTCAAAAGGTAAAGATTGAACATCAAAGACCTGCCAGGATGTTGCAACCTTTAGAGATTCCACAATGGAAGTGGGAAAGTATTGCAATGGACTTTGTGTCAGGATTGCCAAGGACTAGGGCTGGTTTTGATGCTATTTGGGTGATTGTGGACAGACTGACGAAGTCAGCTCACTTTTTACCCGTTCGGATGACTTACACCCTTGAGGAGCTAGCACAGTTATACATAAAGAAGATTGTGAGACTTCATGGTGTACCTGCTACTATAATCTCTGATAGAGATCCTCGTTTCACTTCAAGGTTTTGGGGTGCATTTCAGAAAGCTTTTGGGACCCGACTAAGCTTGAGCACGGCTTACCATCCTCAAACAGATGGTCAATCTGAGAGGACGATCCAAACACTAGAGGATATATTGAGAGCTTGTATTTTGGACCAACCGGCGAGTTGGGATCGGTATATGCCGTTAGTGGAGTTTGCATACAATAATAGTTACCATGCAAGCATTGGAATGGCTCCGTATGAGGCCTTGTATGGGAGGAAATGTCAATCTGCACTATGTTGGTATGAAGCTGGGGAGAAAGGCTTGTTGGGGCCGGAAATGATAGCTGAGACCACTGAACAAGTCAAGAAAATCGGAGATAGGATGCTTACGGCGCAGAGTCGCCAGAAGAGTTACGTCGATTAGAGGCGAAAGCCCTTAGAATTTGAGGAAGGAGACCATGTTTTCCTTAAGGTTACTCCAACCACGGGAGTAGGTAGGGCGATTAAATCAAAGGAGTTGAATCCTCGATACATTGGTCCATTTTAAATCCTGGAGAGGGTTGGACCGGTGGCGTATCGGATGGCTCTACCACCTCATCTTTCGAACCTGCATGATGTGTTTCATGTGTCGCAGCTTCGAAAGTACACTCCTGATGCTAGCCATGTGTTAGAACCTGAATCGGTTCAGTTAAGAGAAGATCTGACGCTTCCAGTGGCTTTGGTCAGAATTGATGATACTAGTATCAAACGGTTGCGTGGAAAAGAGGTTTCATTAGTCAAAGTGGCATGGAGTCGAGGCGGTGTTGAGGAACACACTTGGGAACTTGAGTTGGAGATGCGAACGGATTATCCGCACTTATTCTCAGGTAATTGCATTTGAATTTTGTGGGCGAAATTCCCAATTAGGTGGGTAGAATGTAAAACCCGGTTAATTAATGGCTAATTAACCCATAAATAAGAATTTATTCTAGAAAGCCAAAAATTTGATTTTTATGACTTAATATGATAGAGAAGATTGAGACGAGAATTTCGGTACCAATTTTATAGAAATCGGACCAAGACTGGACCGAACGGGCCAAACCGGGCCAACCGGACCCAAAATGGGCACTTGGCCCAACTAAACTAAACCAAAACCCTAGTTTTCAGCACTCTCTCTCTTCACAACACTCTCGTTCACGCTGAAATGGAGGCCATGGAGGGAAGAACACTCTCTCAAGTTCTTTCTCTCATTTGATTTTCAAACCACCATAACTTTTGATCTAGAGCTCCGATTGTCGCACCGTTTGTGACCACACGTTCACCGCGGAGAGATCTACAAAACCCATATAATTAATCTTGAGGTAAGTCACGTTTTGCTCTTCGAATTTCTAGCTTTGATTTTGAGTTTCATGAGCAAAAATATTGAGATTTTGGGCTCTTTGATGTTATAGGACCCAACTCTCTTGAAGGAGAAGGTTAATCTTGTCTCCTTGGACCTTGGGTGTGGTAAGATTCTCAACCCTAGTGTAACTTGTTGTTCTATGATGTTTGGATATTGACATGATGTGTATGGGTATGATGATTGTGGCTTAGGTTGTATATGTGTGAATATTGAAGCTTGATTAGTGATATTGAAAAGCTTGAAAAGGGATTTGGTGGTGAAAAATCTATTCTTGGAGGTGTTGAGACCTTGGGAGCTTGTGGATAAGTGATTTGGAAGTGCTCCGGTTGAGTTTGGGAAATCGGCTAAGGTATGGTCTCGGTTTCTCGTATCTAATATGTAATGTGGTAGGAAATACTTAGGCTAGAGGCCCTAAGATAGGCATTGAATTATTGATGTTGTTGAATGGTTGAAATATATGATGTGGTCATATATGTGATGATGATTATTGATGCCTTGATAGTATGATGTATGAGAAATATGGATGTTGTGATATATGCTTGATGATTGAGTATGGTTGAATTGTGGGTGAAACCATGTTAATGGTGAGTATGATATTGATTATGTACAATGATGGTTAATTGTAATTGGTGTTGTTGAAATTGGCAAGAGGAAGAGTATATGATATGCCAATGTGTTTGAGTTTGAGCCACTTGGGTGAAGTGGGTTAAAATGATGGGATGGTGATTTTGTGAATTGTGGGAAAGTGTCAATGTGTGAGTTGAGGTGGCTTGATGTTGAATTTGATATATTTTGATTGATTTCAAAGAAAATGGATGAAATTGACATGTTTTGATTGATTTTGAAAAGAGTTGGGAATGGCTTGTTTTGAAAATGGCACTTTGTGGTTTTGTATGAAAAACATAGTTTTGGGCATACTTTGACGGGACATAACTTGGACTACGGATCTTCGTTTTGTTCCAAATCTATTTAAAAATGAAATTGGATCCGGGATGTCCATGCCGTTTGAAGAACGAGTGAAAAACGATTTAAAATGAGAAAGTTATGTCCGTCGGAAGATTGGGGGTTGAGTCTGTGAATTCTGCAGCTTTTAACTTAGAAAAATTTTAGCAAAATGACCCCCCGCGCGTAGTCGCACTTGGCGCGTATACGCCGTTCTTCTAGAAAGCGCCATCCACGCGTGCACATGGTGTGCACGGGCGCACCGATGCACTGCACCCAATGCCCAGCTATTTTCCCAAGAGTTGTGCCAAAATTGTGCCAATTTTGTGCCTGGGGCGCAAGAGCACCCACGCGTACGCATCGTTGGCTATTTTTCAATCCGCGCGTCCGCGTGAATGACGCGTATGCACCGATGAGTTTTATGGCCATCCACGCGTGCGCGTGGATCTGTTTTCATCCCAAAGTTGATTTTTGAGTTTTAAAAGCCAAATTTCATACTTCTAAGCCTCCAATCTCACCACTTATGTCTTAAATCATTATGATATGCCTAGCAATGAGAAAAGGGGCTAGAGAATGTGGTAACTTGCGAGTGAAGCAAGAGAAAAATGAATGATCAATGAGGATCAAAGATGACTAGATGAGATGCGGAGGATGGCGGTGGAAATGCTTATTATGCCATGGGCCGAAGGGCCGTAATTGTTAATGAATTGGCTGGTTATGGTTTAACCGTGAGTCGGATGGCAATATTATTGCCGTGTTACGGCGGAGCCATGATTATGGCTAAGTATAAATGCATATATGCTGTTGAATGAATTGTGAATGTTTGCACTTCCACTATCGGAGATGAGAGTTTCCCTGGGAGAAAGCAGTGGCTAGCCACCACGTGCTCCAGGTTAAAACTCGAAGCTCTTTTGACCCTATGTCGTCAGGGTGGTCGGGCACTGTGAAAGCTCCGGATGAGCTCATCCCCATAAATATTCACCAGTGAGGATGATGGATATGGATCATGATTTTGATCAAGTTTATATTGAGTATAACTCGAGTTGGGGAGACACGACAGAGGGACAGTCCAATGGTTAGCTACCAGGACTCGTCAGGTTGGCTCTATAACCGACAGATGATATCATCAGCCATTAGGGACAGGCATTCATCATATGCATACTATGTGAACTGTTTGAGATTGCCTATTTGACTGCATATTACTTGCTATTTGTCTAACTGCCTTATTTGTTCCTATTTGTATATCTCTTGTCTGATATAATTGTGTTTGCTATATTATACTCCTGCTGGTGGTTGGAAGGTTTGAAGGAATTGGAAAGGGAAGTATTAGTTAGACTGAAGAATCTTTAGTCAGATGCTCTTTATGGTTTAGCTTGTTTATAAGCTTGATATTGTCTGGAGGAAGTTCTAGGATTGCCTTCGGCTTTCCTCTATTATTATGTATTATATATGTAGAAGTTGTTACCATGCTGGGGACCTCTGGTTCTCATCCATGCGGATTTTGTGGTTTTCAGATACAGGACGTGAGGTTTCTCGCTGAGGCATGCTGGAGACTTCTGGATTAGCAAAGATCCTTTATTCTCGGGACTCTTTTTTTTTGTTTATATGTTTTGCTCTGATACTTTATCTCCATTGAATAATACAAACTGTGATGACTCCTCTTATAGGAGATTTTGGAGAATAGGTTCTCAGTTTTGTGTCCTTTTGGGTTTTCTTTGGGGTTTCCTATTTTATTTACTTGTATAAATATATGTTGCTATGCTCGGGCCGGTTATCTTCGCAACCGGCTTTTGAGTTTTGATATTCCCATTTTTGACACTCTTTTGTATATATATAATCTCGCGTTGGTTTATCCTTATTTATTACGTTATCGATCGGAATGTTGCACTTTTTGAGTTACGATTTTTGTTTACCCCTTTTTCTTAAAAAGGCTCCTAGTTATAATCATTTTTTTTACAATACTATTCGTACTAAATTTTTATTTTAGAGGTCGTAATACCTTGCCATCTCTGAATTATGACTTAAGCATAAGACTCTGTATGGTAGGGTGTTACAGATAGTTCTATTTTTTCACAAATATAGAATAAGTTTGTTTTAAAAATTTAAACTTTTTAAATTTTTGTTGATTGGATATTTTTGAAAATCTTTATTTTTCAACTTTTTGGTAAAAATATTATTTTTTAGTTTCAAAATTTAAAAATAAAAAGTTTTCATCTTTTTTTCTTGTCTTCCTAATATTTCTGGACTTTTCATCGTAGCTTTGTTATTAACTCATGGGGCAAATCACCTAAAAGGAGAAGCTAATAAGAAAATCAAAAGCTTGTTTTAAGGAAGAATTATAAGAAAAAGATTTCATAAAGTGACCTAGATAGAAGCATCAATATTTACATTTCTTTTGTGATTGTAGCATGCATAGAAAACTAGCTTGCCATGAACATTAACTTGCTATTCTTCTAACCTTGGATTGTCAATCTCTATTGCATGATTCTTTTCTTGCTTGAGGACAAGCAAGGTTTAAGTTTGGTGTTGTGATGCGTTCGCATATTTGCCATTTTAACTAGTTAGTTTAGTTAGTTTTGGCTTAGTTTCATTCACTTTCTTTGAAATAAATGAGCAATTTTGTGAGTTTTTTCTCCATGCATTCATGAACCAAGAACTAAGTGAAATCTGGCATAATCTATGCAAATGATTCAAGAAGATTATATGCAAGTTGATGTGAATGATTCCCTTGAAAATTAATGCATAAGATGGCAAAACTTTGAGGAAAATTCTTTGGTTTATGTTAAGTGATGAAGCAAGAAGACAATGGAGTAAGAAAATCTTGGAGCAAGGAGGAACAACAAGTTGGCAACTTGGAAACCAAGTTGGCAACGCCCATTTTGTGCAATCAGGAGGAACAACACGTTGGCAACTTGGAAACCAAGTTGGCAACGCCCATTTAGGTGCAGATGATTAGATTTTTGATGGTTTAAAATTTCACAAATGAATTCTCGTTGCAAGTATAGTTCCTAAACCAAACAATAATCTTTTCATACAAAAAGTTGTTTGTCACTAAAACAAACCCCTAAAATTTATAAACCGAAGTATTCAAACCTCGGGTCGTTCTCCCTAGGAATTACAATAAAGTGTCTTGTTATTGGTTTGAGTTGTTTTGGGGTTTTGATAAGAGGCATGAAAGTAAATGGCAATGAAAATAAACTAACAACTATAAAAGGCTCTTGGCAAGGTATGAAAATTAGAAGTCATATCCTAGTTATCTTTCTCAATTGTGATGAGAATTGTTCATTGCTACCACTTAGTTAACCCTTACTAAATAAAGGAAAGTCAAGTGGATGAATTGACTTGAGCCACAAGTCCTAGCCAACTCCCAAGGAAAGACTAGCTTTAATGCACTCCAAACCAATTAGCAATCTCTCCAATTATCAATCAACAAAGGAATTAGATAACTCAAGTGTCACTAATTACTCTACCTAGGCCAAGAGGAACAAAATCTACACTAAAACTAAAAGAGACATTTCAACAAACACATAAAGTGCAATAGAAGTAAACATTATTAAATGCAAGAATTAAAGGAATCTACAACTACAAAAACAAGAGATCAACAATAGAAGAGAAAAGAAGACACATTTATTATGAATTACCTCTTATTGAATTGGAAGAATGTAGAAGGAACAATACTAGATCTACAACAAAATATAAGAACAACATAAAGGAAATTACAATAAAAGAGTAGAAGAAGAATGAATGTAACAACAAAGAGTTGAAAGGTAGAAGTAGAAGAAAGCAAAGATTAAAACCTAGATCTAAGAACTAATCCTAATCCTAATCCTAATTCTAGAGAGAAGTGAGAGCTTCTCTTTCTAGAAACTACTTCTAAACTAATCCTAATGTGTGTGTAATGAATGGAATCCCCCTTTGCTCTTCTTCCTTGGCTTTAAATAGCAGTTTAGGCACCAAAGTTAGTTGAGATTGGGCCCCACAACCTTTCAGAATTCGTTGGCCGCGTTTTCATTAAAAAATCATAAACCAACACCGACGCGTACGCGCACAGCACGCGCACGCGTCCATGGGGTGATTCGCAAGGTGCGCGCAAGTGCCAGGTGCACGGGCGCGTCCATGGACGAGTTCAACTTCTTTGACTTTTCATGATTTCTCCACTTTGCATGCTTTCCCTTTCACTCCTTTGATCCATTCCCAGCCTTTTCAATCTGAAATCACTAGCAAACATATCAAGGCATCTAGTGGAATCAAAGGTGAATAAAAATCATCAAATTAAGGGTCTAAAAGCATGTTTTCACATCTAAGCACAAATAAGGAGACAATCACCAAACCATGCTATTTTATTGAATAAATGTGGGTAAAAGGTGATAGAATCTCTTAAAAATCAATATAAGATAAACCGTCAAAACGGGGTTTATCAACCTCCCCACACTTAAACCAAGCATGTCCTCATGCTTAAAACCAAGAATGAAGCAAAGGGTATGGCATTTATTCAATGGAAACTAATTAAATGCAATCTACCTATATGAAACTATCTACATAAATGCAATTACTTGGTCACAATAAATCAATTCTCAAGAAGCATATATGCATAAGGGCTAAGGACTAGCAAGTCTAATCCACAATTGAATTGAGTTATTAAATATTTTTACAAACTTGCATGAAAAGTGATGATTGTATGTGGAAACATGTAATTGAGCAATCGAACCCTCACCGGTAGTGTTTGCACTCTATTCGCTCAAGTGTTTAGGGTTGATTCTCTCAATCGTCTCCTAATCATGCTTTCCAAGATTTGTTTTTCATCTAACAATCAACAAATATTTCATGCACGCATACATATATCATGAGGTCTTTTCTTTAGGTTGTAATGGGGTTAGGGTCAAGGTAGGATGCATATTTGGTCAAGTGAGCTTGAAGTTTGAATCTTTGATAAGCTTAGACTTCCCACCTAACCTATGACATCCTATACAATTAAGTTCTAACCTAACTACCCATCCTTCACTTTTTCACATACTCATGCATCCCTTTTCATTTCACAACACTTATGCATTGATTTTATTGAGCTTCACTTTGGGGCATTTTGTCCCCTTTTTATTTCTTTCTTTCTTTTTTCTTTCTTTCTCATTTTTTTTCTTTTTTATATATACAAAAGCATCAATGCATAAGGTTTTACATTTGATCAATACATGAGTATGTACCAAATTCCCAATATTTTCAATAAAAATACAAAATACACCCCTTTTATTCACCCAATGTCCCAAGGTTCCCACACTTGAATGATACTCACACACACTAGCCTAAGCTAATCAAAGATCCAAATTAAGGACATTTATTGTTTTCCACTTTAAGTCTTGTAATGTGCTAAAAATAAGAATAAGTGGGTTAATCGTAGGCTCAAATTTGGCTAACAAAGGAAGATAAAAGGTAGGGCCATTTGGGTAAGTGAGCTAAATGAAATGATGGCCTCAATCATATAAATGCATGAATACACAAAATAATGGACATAAAGAATCAAACAAATCAAAGATTACAATCATAGGAAGAGAATAATGCACACAAGAAGGAAAAATAAGTGGTTATAAGATGTAACCACACCATTAGGCTCAAATCTCACTTGCTTGTGTTCTTAGCTCAAAACATGATCCATAACATATATAATTCAAGCAAGTTTTTATGAAAAGTTTTCACTCAAATCAATTGAGATGCCCTATAGATAGAAATCTTGAAAAATTTCATTATTTTGACTAAGCTTATTTTGTATATATATGCAAAAATAAGAAAATGCAAGTAAAAATCCTAAAAAGCTAAAATGAAATGCAAAAGTGTTGAATTTAGAAACTTGTCACCCAAAATCGCCGACCGGTCGGACGACCTCCCCACACTTAAAAATTTGCACCGTCCTCGGTGCACTTAAAGATGAGCAAGGGGGTATGGCGAGTCTCTGGATTGCTGCGTGTTCTTTCTTCCGCTTCTATAGTTGCATGTGGTGCATTGTTCAAGAAAAACAAAAATATAACACCATAAGATGAGAAGATATAAAAGCAAGGAAGCATACAAAGTTGGAATGAGGTAATAATCACTAGAATTAAGTGAGTGAATTAGTGTGACATTAATGACAAATAAGTGTGTGAATTCTAAATTGCGCGGTTTAGAATACACATTAGCATAAAAGGGCGATGTCACAAAAGAAGCATGCACTTCACTTATCCTAGTGTGCTTGAGATGCTTTAAGTAAACTTGTAAGGTAAAACAAGTATTAAAGAAGCATGAAAGCATTCAAGTCAAACACATATGGATGCATATGATCATGAAATACAATGCACTAAGGTAAATGCATAACATCATCTATCAAGAGGTCGCCTAATCGAGGAAAAGGATTCAAATCACATGATGGCTAGCTACAACATGCAATTCAAAAGATTTACAAGCTCGAAGGCAATTCTCATCACTTGGTATTTTTCAAAAGGTAAGCATGAAGAGCTTAAAACCAAGTAACAAAATATAACCTCAACAATAGAATCCAACAAAGATTGTAAACATAATGATGTTAAGATAACATCCTTTTTGTTATCCAGCAGCAATTAATGGTAAACAAGAATAACAATCCAATGCTTACAATGAAAAAGAGAAAATGAAAGGAAAACTAACTAAGACTAACTAATCAACTAACTAACTAACTAATTAACTAACTAAAATAAATAGTTATCAATGGTGTTTGGAAGTGTTGGATGAGGGATAGGAGAAAGGAAGAAGAAAGGAGAAGGAAAGAAATAGAAAGAGGAGAAGAAAAGGAGTGGATGGAAGAAAGGGTATCCACGCGAACGCGCACATGGCGCGGGTGCGCGGGTGGTGGAATAGAGAGAGAGGCGCGGACGCGTACAGAGTGCTCACGCGTAGATGGGGATGTGGGCATGGGCGCAGACGCGTACAGTACGCGTCAGCGTGGGTAGCTAGCTAGGCCGTCGGCTCAATGTTGGCCCAGAGTTGGCACAACTATCTGGTAAAAGTACCAGGAGTGCAGGTGGCATGATCGACGCGCGCGCGTCCTGTGCGCCTGCGCGTACATTTCGAATTTAGCATGATGGGCGCGTACGCGCCAGGTGCGCGGACGCGCGGATGGTGTTGGGCCTGGGGCTCAATGTTCGCACAGTGAAGACCTAACTCTCGGGTTCACTGGCTGGGAGTGGAACTTCTGCATCTACGCGCGTGTGCCATGTACGCGTGCGCGTAAGTGGTCGAAAATGCTTGAAGTGCGCGTTCGCATGCAGTGTGCGTACGCGTGAATGGTGCTCTATTTTTCAAATTTTTTTTTGCTATGTTTTTGCACCGATACAAGCATTCTAAACCTCCAAACAACTACCAAAATACCATAAAACCTTATTTAACATACTAAACTACCAATTAAACTGTTCATACCCTGGGTCGAGCTGTCCGACCCGGGATGTTCTACAGGCAAAGCGACCGACCTCTTCAGGTCAGGACAACCCGACCTCTTCTCAAAGAGCTCGGCCAAGTCATAGGAAAGCCCAAACAAAGGGCCCAAATAGAGGAACACGCCCCAAATCCTAAGGCGGCCCAAGTCTACAGAGAGAAGGGCGGTTCCCTTAAAGATAAGATGACCTCACTTAAAGATAAGATAAGATAAGATAACTAACTTATCTTATCCACAGAAGGCCACATCTCACCATTATAAATACACTGGAGCACCCAGGTATAACTCATACTCTGATTCTACTCAATACCTGTTTAATACCCTTGCTAACTTAAGCATCGGAGTCCCTTGCAGGTACCCCCCACCTTTCGGTGACAAAGGATCAACAGCATTCTCAGTTCCACAAGTCGGACACACCAGCTTCGGCTGCTATACACCTGCCGGACACGTCGGCTCCGACCAGCACAGAAGATCTCGACCAAAATCGACCTATAGTTTCAGGTAATCCTCGGAACATTGGCGCCGTTGCCGGGGAACCTGGAAGTCATCCCATCAACATGGCGGATGACCATGACAATGACCACGACTCAGGATTAGAAGATAGAACGCCGCATAAAAATACGGATACTATACTCAAAGATACGTTGGAACCCAACGGAGACAAAAATCCATCAAATCCGGGAGCAATAGAAGCACTTCAAAATCGATTGGAGCAACTTGAGAAAGAAGCCCAACATCAACGTAAAAAAGAAGAAGATCTACGTCGAGAGATAAGGCGGCGCCGAGAATTAGAAGACAAACTTATAAAACTTGAAGCTGATCTCAAAACCAAAGCTACTCGGCCATCCACAGAAGACAGCCCTCAGAAAGATCAAGATCCATTCACCAGAGAAATTATGAAGACCAAAATCCCAAAGGATTTCAAACTTTCGGATATGACGCTGTATGACGGCACCTCAGACCCCAACCACCATCTCAGCAACTTCAGAAGAAGAATGTACCTCACTGATGCCTCAGATGCAGTTCGCTGCAAAGCCTTTCCAACAACTCTTACCAAGACAGCCATCAAATTGTTCGACAACCTGCCTCCAAAATCCATCTCAAGTTTCGACGACTTGGCCAAAAAGTTCCTGGCCCGATTCTCTATACAAAAGGACAAAGCCAAACACGCACCCAGTCTACTCGGGATCAAGCAAGGAGATCGAGAAAGTCTTCGCAACTACATGGAGAGATTCAACAAAACATGCATGGACATACAAAATCTACCGACAGAAGCTGCCATCATGGGCCTCATAAATGGCCTACAAGAAGGACCATTCAGCCAATCTATATCAAAAAGATACCCGACATCCCTAGATGAAGTACAAGAATGAGCGCAGAAGTACATCAACATGGAGGAAAATTCTCGACTTGGCGAAGCCTCAAGGTCCGATTCTGCCTACCGAGATAAAGAATCCAAGAAAAAGGAAGATCGCTCCGGAGAGAAAATAAAAAAATATCACAACTACACCCCTCTTAGGGTATCCTTGGTAGACGTTTACAGAGAAGTCTGCCATACGAAAAAAATCCCCCCAGCTCGGCCACTCAAAGGCAAAAGAGGAGGGGGAAATCGGAATGAGTACTGTGAATATCACCGACTTCGAGGGTATTCCACCAATGAATGTTTCGACTTGAAAAACGTCATAGAAAAATTAGTACGAGAAGGAAAGCTAGATCGGTTCTTGGCCAACCGGGACGAAGAACCAAGGAAAAGAAGGAAGGATGAGGATGTCGGACGATCTGAACGATCGCCTCGCACACCGGAAAGACATGTCCACGTGATACACGGCGGATTTGCTGGGGGAGGAATCTCCAAATCACCCCACAAGCGACACCTCAAAGAGGTATACCATGTCGAGGGACAGAAGGAGACGCCAGACATCCCGACAATCACGTTTACCAAAAAAGATGCATCCGGAATCATCTCGGGACACGACGACCCCATGGTCATTACGATCATATTAGCAAACGCCAACCTCCATCGTACACTAATCGACCAGGGAAGCTCTGCCGACATCTTATTCAAAACTGCCTTCGACAAACTCGGCCTAGAAGAGAAAGAGCTAAGAGCATACCCAAACAGCTTGTTTGGACTGGGAGACGTCCCAGTTCAACCACTGGGATACGTGTCGCTGCATACAACCTTCGGGAAGGGAAACCAATCTAAAACACTCAAGATAGACTACATCATGGTCGACGTAAGCTCAGCCTACAATGCCTTGATAGGTCGGACAACGTTAAATCAGCTCGGTGCAATAGTTTCAACTCCGCATCTATGTATGAAATTTCCAACTGCAGAAGGGATAGTGATGAGCGGATAATTTGTATGCTTTTTGGCATTGTTTTTAGTATGTTTTTGGTAGTTTTAGTTGAGTTTTTATTATATTTTTATTAGTTTTTAGTTAAAATTCACTTTTCTGGACTTTACTATGAGTTTGTGTGTTTTTCTGTGATTTCAGGTATTTTCTGACTGAAATTGAAGGTTCTGAGCAAAAATCTGATCCAGAGACCGAAAAGGACTGCAGATGCTGTTGGATTCTGACCTCCCTGCACTCGAAGTAGATTTTCTGGAGCTACAGAAGCCCAATTGGCGCGCTCTCAACGGCGTTGGAAAGTAGACATCCTGGGCTTTCCAGCAATATATAATAGTCCATACTTTGTCCAAGATTTGATGGCCCAAACCCGCGTAGCAATCCGGCCTCAGAAATTCCAGCGTTAAACGCCGGAACTGGAATAAAAGTTGGAGTTAAACGCCCAAACTGGCATGAGAACTGGCGTTTAACTCCAGAAAAGGTCTCTACACGAATTTCCTTCATTGCTCAGCCCAAGCACACACCAAGTGGGCCAGGAAGTGGATTTTTCTGTCATTTACTCATTTCTGTAAACCTTAGGATACTAGTTTACTACATATAGGATCTTTTGACATTGTATCCGAACCTTATGCAACCTTATGACATTGTACACGTTTTCTTCCACAGCATGAGTCTCTAAACCCCATGGTTGGGGGTGAGGAGCTCTGCTGTGTCTTGATGGATTAATGCAATTACTACTGTTTCTTATTCAATCATGCTTGCTTCCATTCTAAGATAACACTTGTTCTTAATCCGGATGAATGTGATGATCCGTGACAATCATCATCATTCTCAACCATGAACACGTGCCTGACAACCACCTCTGTTCTATCTTAGATTGAGTAGTTATCTCTTGGGTTCTTTAATCGGAATCTTCGTGGTATAGGCAGGACCTGATGGCAGCATTCAAGAGAATCCGGAAGGTCTAAACCTTGTCTGTGGTATTCTGAGTAGGATTCAATGATTGAATGACTGTGACGTGCTTCAAACCTGTAATCTACTGGGCGTTAGTGACAGACGCAAAAGAGTGATTCTATTCCGGTAGAGGAGGGAACCAAACCGGTGATTGGCAGCACTGTGACAGAGTGTGTGCATTAGCTTTCACTGCGCGGATGGGAGGTAGCTGCTGACAACAGTGAGACCCTACACGAGCTTGCCATGGAAGGAGACTTGCGTGACTGAAGAAGGAGATAGTGGGAAAGCAGAGATTCAGAAGATGGAGCATCTCCAAACCTCAACCTATTCTCCATTACTGCAATACAAGTAACCATTACATGTTCTTTTGCTTTTCACAATCAATCCTGATAATTTCTGATCTCCTGACTAAGATTTACAAGATAACCATAGCTTGCTCCAAGCCGACAATCTCCGTGGGATCGACCCTTGCTCACGCAAGGTATTACTTGGACGACCCAGTGCACTTGCTGGTTAGTTGTGCGGGATTGCAAAAGTGTTATTGCAATTTCGTGCACCAAGTTTTTGGCGCCGTTGCCGGGGATTGTTCGAGTTTGGACAACTAACGGTTTATTTTGTTGCTTAGATTAGGACTTTTTATTTTTGTTGGTTTAGAGTCTTTTTAGTTGAGTCTAGTTTCATATTCTAAGTTTGGTGTCATTTGCATGCTTTTGTTTTTCTTTTAATTTTCGATTTTTTCTTGCATATTCTCAGTCCCTTTTTGATTCATAAAAGTTCTAAGTTTGGTGTCCTCTTTGTGTTTTTCTCTTAAAAATTTTCGAAAATTTTGTGTTTGATTTTCTAAAATTTTAAGTTTGGTGTCTTTTTGTGTTTTTCTCTTTCCTCTTTTTAAAATTCAAATCTTTTTCATAAAAACTTTTCAATCATATCTTTTTGATTGCTGCTTTCAAAATCTTTTTAATTACTTGATTGATTCAGTTCTCAATTTGCTTTGATCTTATTTTCTTTTTTTTTATTTTCGAAATTTTATTTTATTTTTCTTTTGATTTTCGAATTTTTATTTTAAATTTCCTTTTGTTTTTATTTTCATTTTTCGATTATTTCAAAAAAAAAATTAAAAATAAACAAAAATTTATCTCTTTGCAATCATTCTCATTTCCCTTTTGTCCATTATGGACTTAAGTGGAATTAATCAGTCCAAGAGGACTCTGGGGTCTTATGCCAACCACAGTACAGCTGCATATGGGAGTAGCATCTGTGTACCTCCCATTAAAGCAAGCAGCTTTGAGCTAAATCCTCAACTCATTATCATAGTGCAGCAAAATTGCCAGTATTCCGGTCTTCCAGAGGAAGAACCTACTGAGTTTCTGGCACAGTTCTTACAAATTGCTGACACAATACATGATAAAGAGGTAGATCAGGATGTCTACAGACTGTTACTGTTTCCATTTGCTGTAAAAGATCAAGCAAAAAGGTGGTTAAATAACCAACCTACAGCAAGCATAAAAACATGGAAACAGTTATCAGAAAAATTCCTGAATCATTTTTACCCTCCAAAAAGGATGACCCAGCTAAGGCTGGACATCCAAGGCTTTAAACAAGAGGATAATGAATCCCTTTATGATGCCTGGGAGAGGTATAGAGGTATGCTAAGAAAATGTCCCTCTGAAATGTTTTCAGAGTGGGTACAGCTAGACATTTTCTACTATGGGCTTACAGAAAAAGCTCAGATGTCTTTAGACCACTCAGCTGGTGGATCTATACACATGAGAAAGACAATTGAAGAAGCTCAAGAGCTTATAGACACTGTTGCTAGAAACCAATACTTGTATTCTAGCAACGAGTACGTTCCAAAGGAAGAGATCATGGCATTAGTCACTGATCCTAATCCTCAGGAACAGATGAATGAGCTCAGTCAACAATTGCTCCTGATGACAGAACAGTTAGCAGAATTTAAAGAAATGCTCCATGATAATAAGGCTGCTAACAAGAGCATAGAACTGCAGTTGAATCAAGCAAAACAGCAAATATCTAAACAAATAACAGAAGAGTGTCAAGCAGTTCAACTGAGGAGTGGGAAAACACTGAAAGCCACTGCTCAAAAGAGCAAGAAGTCAATTAAGGAACAGTTGACAGAGGATGACCAAGTCACTGTTCAAAATCCCTCTGAGGACAGTAAGAGCCCAGAGAGGAATATTATTGGCGTTCAAACGACAGAAAGGGAAGGAAAGATGGCGTTAAACGCCCATTCCTTGCCCAATACTGGCGTTCAAACGCCAGAACAGGGAGGAAAGCTGGCGTTAAACGCCCATTCCCTACCCAGTTCTGGCGTTCAAACGCCAAAAAAGGGGGAGAAGTTGGCGTTTAACGCCCAAACTTCATCCATTCCTGGCGTTCAAACGCCCAAGGAGCATCAGGCACCTGAGAGTTCTGATGATTATCCCCCTAACAAGGCCTCTTCAACCATTTCTGTAAGGAATAAACCTGCAGCATCTAAGGTTGAAGAATATCAAGCCAAGATGCCTTATCCTCAGAAACTCCGCAAAGCGGAACAGGATAAGCAATTTGCCCGCTTTGCAGACTATTTAAGGACTCTTGAAATAAAGATTCCGTTTGCAGAGGCACTTGAGCAAATACCTTCTTATGCTAAATTCATGAAAGAAATTTTAAGCCATAAGAAGGATTGGAGAGAAACTGAAAAAGTGTTTCTCACTGAAGAATGCAGTGCAGTCATTCTAAAAAGCTTACCAGAAAAGCTTCAAGATCCTGGGAGCTTTATGATACCCTGCACATTAGAAGGTGCCTGCACCAAGATAGCTCTATGTGATCTTGGAGCAAGCATCAATCTAATACCTGCATCCACTATCAGAAAGCTTGGGTTGACTGGAGAAGTCAAACCAACCAGGATATGCCTCCAACTTGCTGATGGTTCCATTAAACACCCATCAGGCATAATAGAGGACATGATTGTCAAGGTTGGGCCATTTGCCTTTCCAACTGACTTTGTGGTGCTGGAAATGGAGGAGCACAAAAGTGCAACTCTCATTCTAGGAAGACCTTTCCTAGCAACTGGACGAACTCTCATTGATGTACATAAAGGGGAAGTAACCCTGAGGGTCAATGAGGATGAGTTCAAGTTGAATGCTGTGAAAGCTATGCAGCATCCAGACACACCAGAAGACTGCATGGACGTTGACATCATTGATTCTCTGGTAGAAGAGATCAATATGGCTGAAAGCCTAGAATCAGAGCTTGAGGACATCTTCAAAGATGCTCAACCTGATCAAGAAGAACTAGAGGAAGTAAAGGAATTTTCGAAAATTCCTCAGGAGGAGGATAAGCCTCCCAAACCTGAACTCAAACCTCTACCACCATCTCTGAAATATGCATTTCTGGGAGAGGGTGATACTTTTCCAGTGATTATAAGCTCTGCTTTAAATTCACAGGAAGAGGAAGCACTGATTAAAGTGCTAAGGACACACAAGACAGCTCTTGGGTGGTCCATAAGTGATCTCAAGGGTATTAGCCCAGCTAGATGCATGCACAAGATCCTGTTGGAGGATAATGCCAAACCAGTGGTTCAACCACAAAGGAGGCTAAATCCAGCCATGAAGGAGGTGGTGCAGAAAGAGGTCACCAAATTACTGGAGGCTGGGATTATTTATCCTATTTCTGATAGCCCCTGGGTGAGCCCTGTCCAAGTTGTTCCCAAAAAGGGAGGCATGACAGTGGTTCATAATGAAAAAAATGAACTGGTTCCTACAAGGACAGTCACAGGGTGGCGCATGTGTATTGACTACAGAAGACTCAATACAGCCACCAGAAAGGATCATTTTCCTTTACCATTCATAGACCAAATGCTAGAAAGACTAGCTGGCCATGATTATTACTGCTTTTTGGATGGCTATTCAGGCTACAACCAAATTGCAGTAGACCCTCAGGACCAAGAGAAAACAGCATTCACCTGCCCTTCAGGCGTGTTTGCCTATAGGAGAATGCCCTTTGGTCTGTGCAATGCACCTGCAACCTTTCAGAGGTGCATGCTCTCTATCTTCTCAGATATGGTAGAGAAATTTCTGGAAGTCTTCATGGATGACTTTTCAGTATATGGAGACTCATTCAGCTCCTGTCTTAACCACCTATCACTTGTCCTGAAAAGATGCCAAGAGACTAACCTGGTTTTAAACTGGGAGAAATGTCACTTTATGGTGACTGAAGGAATTGTCCTTGGGCACAAAATTTCAAGCAAGGGAATAGAGGTGGATAAGGCAAAGGTGGAGGTAATTGAAAAATTACCACCACCTGCCAATGTTAAGGCAATCAGAAGCTTTCTGGGACATGCAGGATTTTACAGAAGGTTTATCAAGGATTTTTCGAAAATTGCTAAACCTCTGAGTAACCTGTTAGCTGCTGACACACCATTTGTGTTTGACACACAGTGTTTGCAGGCATTTGAGACCCTTAAAGCTAAGCTGGTCACAGCACCAGTCATCTCTGCACCAGATTGGGCATTACCATTTGAATTAATGTGTGATGCCAGTGATCATGCCATTGGTGCAGTGTTGGGACAGAGGCATAACAAACTTCTGCATGTCATTTACTATGCTAGCCGTGTTCTAAATGATGCACAGAAGAATTACACAACCACAGAAAAAGAGTTACTTGCAGTGGTATATGCCATTGACAAGCTTAGATCCTACTTAGTGGGATCAAAGGTGATTGTGTACACTGACCATGCTGCTCTTAAATACTTACTCACAAAGCAGGATTCAAAACCCAGGCTTATCAGATGGGTGTTGCTTCTGCAAGAGTTTGATATAGAAATAAGAGACAGAAAAGGGACAGAGAATCAGGTAGCTGACCATCTGTCCAGAATAGAGCCAGTAGTTGGGGCGTCCCTCCCTTCTACTGAGATTTCTGAGACTTTCCCAGATGAGCAATTATTTGCCATTCAGGAAGCTCCATGGTTTGCAGACATTGCAAACTATAAAGCTGTGAGGTTCATACCCAAGGAGTACAATTACATGCAGAGAAAGAAATTAATTTCAGATGCCAAGTACTACCTCTGGGATGAACCATATCTCTTTAAGAGATGTGCTGACGGAGTGATCCGCAGGTGTGTACCAAGAGAAGAAGCACAGAGGATCCTATGGCACTGCCATGGATCACAATATGGAGGACATTTTGGAAGTGAGCGAACAGCCACTAAAGTCCTCCAATGTGGCTTCTACTGGCCTACTCTCTATAAAGATTCCCGAGAGTTTGTGCGTAACTGTGACAGTTGCCAAAGAGCTGGTAACCTGCCTCATGGATATGCCATGCCTCAACAAGGGATATTAGAGATAGAGCTGTTTGATGTATGGGGAATTGACTTCATGGGGCCATTCCCACCATCATACTCAAACACTTACATTCTGGTGGCAGTGGACTATGTATCTAAGTGGGTAGAAGCAGTAGCTACACCCACTAATGATACTAAGACCGTGCTGAAATTCCTCCAGAAAAACATTTTCAGCAGGTTTGGCGTCCCCAGAGTGCTAATCAGTGATGGGGGCACTCATTTCTGCAATAAACAGCTATACTCTGCTATGGTTAGATATGGAATCAGCCATAAAGTGGCAACTCCGTATCATCCACAGACAAATGGGCAAGCTGAAGTCTCTAACAGAGAGCTAAAAAGAATCCTAGAACGGACTGTAATGTCCCGAAGAAAGGATTGGGCAAAGAGCTTGGATGATGCTCTGTGGGCATACAGAACAGCATTCAAGACTCCTATAGGGACCTCCCCATACCAACTGGTGTATGGGAAGGCCTGTCATTTGCCAGTGGAACTGGAACATAAGGCCTACTGGGCAACCAGATTCCTAACATGGATGCACAGTTAGCTGGTGAAAAAAGATTGCTCCAGCTAAATGAGCTAGAGGAGTTCAGACTCAATGCCTTTGAAAATGCTAAGATCTATAAGGAAAAGGCAAAGAAATGGCATGACAAGAGATTGTCAACTAGAGTCTTTGAGCCAGGACAAAAAGTTCTGCTCTTCAACTCTAGGCTCAGACTGTTTCCAGGAAAACTCAAATCCCGTTGGAGGGGTCCATATGTGATTACAGGAGTGTCACCATATGGATATGTTGAGCTTCAGGATATTGATTCTGACAGGAAGTTCATTGTTAATGGACAGAGAATCAAGCATTATCTTGAAGGAAATTTTGAGCAGGAATGCTCAAAACTGAGACTTGAGTGATTCTCAGTGAAAGTCCAGCTAAAGACAGTAAAGAAGCGCTTGCTGGGAGGCAACCCAGTCATTAGGAAGGTGTATAATTAGTTCTTACAGAGGCAAGTATCAAAAATGAAGGAATTCACAGAGTTACAGAAGGATTTAGCTCAAAAAGCAGAGAAAATGAGCTTACTGGCGAAAAAACACCAGTAAGGGGCATTTTGGGCGTTAAACGCCAGAATGGGCACCATTCTGGGCGTTTAACGCCAGTAATGGTACCATTCTGGGCGTTAAACGCCAGAATGGGCACCATTCTGGGCGTTTAACGCCAGGTGTGCAGCATCACTGGGCGTTCAGAAAAACGCCCAGTGAGGAAGGTTTTTTGGCGTTTAACGCCAGTCAAGGTACCTGGCTGGGCGTTAAACGCCCAAAAGGGGTGCCAAGTGGGCGTTAAACGCCAGAATGGGTGCCATTCTGGGCGTTTAACGCCAGAAAGGTGGGGGGACCACATTTTTGTTTTCAACTCAAATTTTTTCAAACTTTCCTTTTCTCACCCATACTTTTCTACAAAATCACACTTCAATCATTCATCATTCACTTTCAAATCTTCAAAAATCAAAACCATTCTTCAAATCTATTTCAAAATAATCTCAAATCTTCTTCAAAAACTCACCCTTTTCTCAAATATTTTTCATATCTTTTCAAAATTTCCTTTTAATTCTCTCTTTTGTTTTCGAAATTCTCCTCCCCCCACTCTATAAATGAACGTCCCTCACCCCTCCTTCCTCACACCATTCGAATTTCCTCTCTCTTTCTCTCTCTTCTCTTCTTTCTTTTCTTTTTGCTTGAGGACAAGCAAAACCTCTAAGTTTGGTGTGCTTTTCCGTGATCACTAAGCTAAGATCTATTAAGATCATGGCTCCCAAGGGAAAACAAACCAACTCAAGAGGAAAGAAAGAGACTAATCCAAAGAATCCTTGGAATGAAGAGAAGTTCTTAACCAAAGAACATGAAGACCATTATCACAAAATAATGGGTCTGAGGTCAGTGATCCCGGAAGTTAAATTTGATCTGAAAGAAGATGAATATCCGGAGATCCAAGAGCAAATTCGAAACAGAGGTTGGGAAGTTCTGACCAATCCTGAGACAAAGGTTGGAAGGAACATGGTTCAGGAATTCTACTCAAATCTGTGGTTAACAGATAAGCAGAGAATGACTGGAACCGCTTACCATACCCACAGAACCATGGTCAGAGGGAAAGTTATATACTTCCATCTGGACAAAATAAGAGAAATCTTCAAACTACCTCAACTACAAGATGATCCTGATTCCTTCAATAGGAGGATGGTGAGAGTAGATAAAGGGTTGGATCAAGTTCTAGAGGACATATGCCTCCCTGGGACTAAGTGGATAACCAATTCAAAGGGTGTCCCAAACCAACTCAAGAGGGGAGACCTCAAGCCAATTGCAAGAGGTTGGCTAGACTTTATTGGGCGTTCCATATTGCCCACTAGCAACCGTTCTGAGGTCACCATCAAGAGAGCAGTGATGATTCATTGCATTATGCTTGGAAAAGAAGTGGAGGTTCATCATGTGATTGCTTGTGAGATCTACACAATTGCAAATAAGAATTCCACTGAAGCCAAATTGGCTTATCCAAGCTTGATTTCCTTGCTCTGTAAAGAGGCTGGGGTGAAGATGGGAGTAGATGAGTTCATACCCATTGAACACCCAATCACCAAGAAGTCAATGGAAGGACAAGTGCAAGACAACTCTATCAAAAAGAGGGCGCATGAATTCCTCCCTGAATTCCCAAGAATTGACTACTGGTCCAGCCTAGAAGCATCTATTAACAAGTTGCAAGAGACTATGGAGCAACTGAAGGAAGAACAGCAGAATCAGAACTTCATGCTCTGCAAATTGCTGAAGGAACAAGAGAAGCAGGGGCGTGAAATCCAAGAGATGAAACGCCAAAAGCTCTCCTCTCAAGCTGAGGGAGCATTCACTTCTCAAAATCAAGGTTGTTGAGTCCTAACTCTGTGAAAACCTCTATCATTAGGAGCCTCTGTTTTTCGTTTATTTTTATCTTTTATTTTTTTCCTTATTTTTAGTCTCATCTTATATCTATATTTGAGTCTTGTTCTTAATTAATAAAATTAATAAAGTTTATGCCTTAAAGCTATGAATATCCTATGAATCCATCACCTCTCTTAAAAGAAAAATGCTTTAATCACAAAAGAACAAGAAGTACAGGATTTCGAAATTTATCTCTGAAACTAGTTGAATTAGTTTGATGTGGTGACAATACTTTTTGTTTTCTGAATGAATGCTTGAACAGTGCATATGTCTCTTGAAATTGTTGTTTTAAGAATGTTAAAATTGTTAGCTCTTGAAAGAATGAGGAGAAAAGAGAATTGTTATTGAGGATCTGAAAAATCATCAAATTGATTCTTGAAGCAAGAAAAAGCAGTGAAAAAAAAAATTTCGAAAAAAAAAAAGAGAAAAGAAAGAAAAAGAAAAAGAAAAGGAATAAAATGGTGATCCAAAGCAATAAGAGTGTGCTTAAGAACCCTGGACACCTCTAATTGGGGACTTTAGCAAAGCTGAGTCACAATCCAAAAAGGTTCACCCAATTATGTGTCTGTGGCATGTATGTATCCGGTGGTAATACTGGAAGACAGAGTGCTTTGGGCCACAGCCAAGACTCATACACTGGCTATGTTCAAGAATCAATATACTTAACTAGGAGAATCAATAACATTATCTGAGTTCTGAGTTCTTATAGATGCTAATCATTCTGAACTTCAAAGGATAGAGTGAGATGCCAAAACTGTTCGGAGGCAAAAAGCTACTAGTCCCGCTCATCTAATTGGAGCTATGTTTCTTTGATATTTTGGAGTCTATAGTATATTCTCTTCTTTTTATCCTATTTTGATTTTCAGTTGCTTGGGGACAAGCAACAATTTAAGTTTGGTGTTGTGATGAGCGGATAATTTGTATGCTTTTTGGCATTGTTTTTAGTATGTTTTTGGTAGTTTTAGTTGAGTTTTTATTATATTTTTATTAGTTTTTAGTTAAAATTCACTTTTCTGGACTTTACTATGAGTTTGTGTGTTTTTCTGTGATTTCAGGTATTTTCTGACTGAAATTGAAGGTTCTGAGCAAAAATCTGATCCAGAGACCGAAAAGGACTGCAGATGCTGTTGGATTCTGACCTCCCTGCACTCGAAGTGGATTTTCTGGAGCTACAGAAGCCCAATTGGCGCGCTCTCAACGGCGTTGGAAAGTAGACATCCTGGGCTTTCCAGCAATATATAATAGTCCATACTTTGTCCAAGATTTGATGGCCCAAACCCGCGTAGCAATCCGGCCTCAGAAATTCCAGCGTTAAACGCCGGAACTGGAATAAAAGTTGGAGTTAAACGCCCAAACTGGCATGAGAACTGGCGTTTAACTCCAGAAAAGGTCTCTACACGAATTTCCTTCATTGCTCAGCCCAAGCACACACCAAGTGGGCCAGGAAGTGGATTTTTCTGTCATTTACTCATTTCTGTAAACCTTAGGATACTAGTTTACTACATATAGGATCTTTTGACATTGTATCCGAACCTTATGCAACCTTATGACATTGTACACGTTTTCTTCCACAGCATGAGTCTCTAAACCCCATGGTTGGGGGTGAGGAGCTCTGCTGTGTCTTGATGGATTAATGCAATTACTACTGTTTCTTATTCAATCATGCTTGCTTCCATTCTAAGATAACACTTGTTCTTAATCCGGATGAATGTGATGATCCGTGACAATCATCATCATTCTCAACCATGAACACATGCCTGACAACCACCTCTGTTCTATCTTAGATTGAGTAGTTATCTCTTGGGTTCTTTAATCGGAATCTTCGTGGTATAGGCAGGACCTGATGGCAGCATTCAAGAGAATCCGGAAGGTCTAAACCTTGTCTGTGGTATTCTGAGTAGGATTCAATGATTGAATGACTGTGACGTGCTTCAAACCTGTAATCTACTGGGCGTTAGTGACAGACGCAAAAGAGTGATTCTATTCCGGTAGAGGAGGGAACCAAACCGGTGATTGGCAGCACTGTGACAGAGTGTGTGCATTAGCTTTCACTGCGCGGATGGGAGGTAGCTGCTGACAACAGTGAGACCCTACACGAGCTTGCCATGGAAGGAGACTTGCGTGACTAAAGAAGGAGATAGTGGGAAAGCAGAGATTCAGAAGATGGAGCATCTCCAAACCTCAACCTATTCTCCATTACTGCAATACAAGTAACCATTACATGTTCTTTTGCTTTTCACAATCAATCCTGATAATTTCTGATCTCCTGACTAAGATTTACAAGATAACCATAGCTTGCTCCAAGCCGACAATCTCCGTGGGATCGACCCTTGCTCACGCAAGGTATTACTTGGACGACCCAGTGCACTTGCTGGTTAGTTGTGCGGGATTGCAAAAGTGTTATTGCAATTTCGTGCACCAGATAGCTACAATAAAAGCAGATCAAAAGATGGTGCGTCGCTATTACAACGAAAGTCTAAACCTCCAAGGCGAAGCAAGAGAGTTCCACACAATCGAACTCGGTGGAGCTCAGAGACGAGAAGAGCTCCGACCACAACCCGAAGAAGAAGTAGAAAGAGTCCAGATTGGAGACACCTCGGATAAAACAACTAATATTGGCACGATCCTGAAAGGAGATGCAAAAGAATCATTGATACAATTTCTGCGAGATAATGTTGATCTCTTCGCATGGAAAGCTGTCGACATGCCGGGCATAGATCCCGAACTAATGAGCCACAAATTGGCAGTCTACCCAGGCTCCCGACCGATACAACAAAAACGAAGAAAACTTGGGCCAGAACGATCTCAGGCTGTAGAAGAACAAGTGCAAGCACTACTAGAGGCAGGGTTCATAAGGGAAGTCAAATATCCACTATGGCTAGCAAACGTCGTTTTGGTGAAAAAATCAAATGGGAAGTGGCGAATGTGCACCGACTACACCGACCTCAACAAAGCATGCCCAAAAGATCCTTACCCACTCCCAAGCATTGACGCTCTAGTAGATGCTTCATCAGGAAACAAGTATTTCTCATTCATGGACGTATACTCGGGGTACAACCAGATACCAATGTATCCGCCAGACCAAGAAAAGATCTCGTTTCTTACACCTAAGGCAAATTATTGCTACATCGTGATGCCTTTCGGCCTGAAAAACGCAGGAGCCACTTATCAAAGGCTAATGAATAAAGTCTTCTCAGACCACATCGGAAAAATCATAGAGGTCTACATGGATGATATGTTGATAAAGACACAAAGCGAAGAGACATTGCTAACCGATTTGATTCAAGTATTTGATACCATAAGGAAGCATGGCATGCGACTCAACCCGGCTAAATGCACCTTCGCAGTGGAAGCAGGTAAATTTTTAGGATTCATGCTCACACAAAGGGGAATCGAGATAAATCCAGATAAATGCCAGGCCATACTCAACATGAAGAGCCCAACCTGCGTCAAAGAGGTACAACAGCTCAATGGGAGGTTGACAGCCTTGTCCAGATTTCTAGCAGGATCAACAATAAGATCCCTCCCTTTCTATGCTACCTTGAAGAAGGGAAAGAACTTCGAATGGACAGCAGAATGTGAACAAGCTTTCAAAGACTTCAAAGAATTCTTGGGGCAACCACCTATCCTATCTCGACCACAAGAGCGAGAACCACTCATGCTATACCTCGCAGTAGGAAGTCGGGCAATAGCCTCAGCGCTGATTCGAGAAGACGAAAGAGGACAACAACCCGTCTACTTCATTAGTAAAGCACTACAGGGGTCAGAGCTGAACTATCAGAAAATAGAAAAATCTGCATACGCTCTAATACTCACATCTCGGTGACTTCGCCCATACTTCCAGGCACATACCATCAAAGTTCGGATCAACCAGCCCATAAAAGGGATATTACAGAAAACAGATCTGGCAGGAAGAATCCTACAATGGGCAATCGAGTTGTCCGAGTTTGACCTCCAATATGAGGCACGGACAGCCATCAAATCACAATACCTGGCCGACTTCATCGCAGAATTCACAGATATCCCGGAAATCCCCATAGAATGGAACATATACGTCGACAGATCCTCAAATAAAACAGGAAGCGGTGCGGGTGTAATAATCGAAAGCAACCAAGGAACTCAACTTGAGCTCTCCCTTAAATTCGGATTCCCGGCCTCGAACAATCAGGCGGAATATGAAGCGTTATTAGCCGGTTTGAAGCTGGCTAGGGAGGTTGGAGCTCGGAAACTCAACATCTACAGCGACTCATAAGTTGTTACCTCACAAATAATAGGAAGCTACCAAGCTAAAGATCCAACCATGAAAAAATATTTGGATAAAACCAAAGAACAGCTTGGACAACTCGGAGAATACAGGATCTACCACATTCCCCGTGAGCAAAATGCCCGAGCTGATGCACTTTCAAAATTAGCCAGCACCAAACCAGGGGGCAATAACAGAAGTCTCATCCAGGAGATACTACAGAACCCGTCAATATCGGAAGAAAAAGTCCTAGCCATAATAGGTCGGGATCAAGGATGGATGACCCCCATAATTAACTACCTCAAAATAGAAGCACTCCCTACAGATAAAAAGGAGGCAAAGAGGTTGAAAAGGGAGGCACAGTACTACACTATCATAAACAACACATTATACAAAAGAGGGATCTCAACACCTTTGTTAAAATATATACCAACTTCTAATACAAAGGAAGTATTGGAGGAAGTGAACAGCGGCATTTGTGGTAATCATCTCAGAGCCCAAGCCCTCACCAAAAAGGTACTCAGGGCAGGATTCTATTGGCCAACTCTACAAAATGAGGCTACAGAGTTTGTCAGGACATGCCCACCATGCCAGAAGCATGCCAACTTTCACATCGCCCCACCAGAAAAACTCATCAGCGTAACCTCACCCTGGCCATTTGCGAAATGGGGACTTGGCCTTCTCGGACCTTTCCCACAGGGATCGGGACAAGTAAAATTCCTCATAGTAGGAGTTGACTATTTCACAAAATAGATCGAGGCAGAACCCTTAGCCAATGCCACCGCTCAGAGAAGTCGAAAATTCCTATATAGGAACATTATTACAAGGTTCGGGGTACCATACTCCATTACCACAGACAATGGTACCCAATTTACAGACGCAGGATTCAGAAAACTGGTGGCCGACTTAAACATAAAACACCAGTTCACCTCCGTCGAACATCCCCAAGCCAATGGACAAGCCGAAGCGGCCAACAAAATTATATTGGTCGGACTAAAGCGGAGGCTACAAAGAAGCAAAGGGAGCTTGGGTCGAGGAACTCCCACAAGTCCTATGGGCGTATCGAACAACCCCCCATTCTACCACAAACGAATCACCATTCCGATTAGCATACGGAGTGGAGGCAATGATTCCAATAGAAGTCGAGGAGGGATCTCCCCGAGTGGTCCACTACAATGAACAAGCCAATTCTCAACTCCAAAGAGAAGAGCTCGACCTACTTCCAGAAATCTAAGAAAGAGCTCGGATCAGAGAAGAAGCACTAAAGCGGCGAATGGCTTCCAGGTATAATCAAAAGGTGGTGCCAAGAGACTTCACGAAAGACGATTTCGTCCTAATCCGAAATGATATTGGAACAACTCGACCCGGAGAAGGAAAGTTGGCAGCTAACTGGAAAGGACCCTACCGAGTCACAGAAGTACTCGAAAAGGGCTACTATAGACTGTCCGAACTCGAGGGACGAGAACTCCCCAGATCATGGCACGCCTGTAACCTAAGAAGGTACTATAGCTAGAAAAGGTATAAAGATCTCAAGACGCACTCTTTTTCCTGAAAAAGGTTTTTTAATGAGGCGTCAAGATTGAGACTTAAGGATACAGAAACTCCTGCCTACATATATATATATTTTTGCACTTCCTTTAAATAAAATACATTTCAGATATTCTACAAATTCCCAAGACGCATTAATCTGAAGCTTTCATCGTCTGATTATAAAACAACAGATCGACAGAAAGTGAAGAAAAAATTCACTATACGATCTCGATAGGAATGATCGATCGACAAAGGTGAAAACGCGATTCATCTAAAGACCGATCATCCCAGGATAAAGTCACCATCTACAAATTGGCAAAGATGAACACAGAATAATGCAAGAAGTTATCGAAAGTGATCCCAAAAAAGGAGCCTGACGAGGTCCTATGGATTGCTATATAATAACTTAAAAAGACTGGTCGATACCAAAAAATCTGACCAAGTCATCCCAAGTTATCAGCAAATCCCTGGAAAGAGGTCTGGCCAACCCTATTAAAGAGGAATTTCTATAACTTAGAAGAGATCGACCTAACGAAGTCAGTCTCCTACAAAACAAGTTGTAAAAGTAATCCCTGAAAGAGACCTAACAAAGGTCCAAGAAAGAGGATTACAAAAATAACTTAGAAGAGATCGACCTAACGAAGTCGGTCCCCTACAAAACAAGTTGTAAAAGTAATCCCTGAAAGAGACCTAACAAAGGTCCAAGAAAGAGGATTACAAAAACAACTTAGAAGAGATCGACCTAACGAAGTCGGTCCCCTACAAAACAAGTTGTAAAAGTAATCCCTGAAAGAGACCTAACAAAGGTCCAAGAAAGAGGATTACAAAAACAACTTAGAAGAGATCGACCTAACGAAGTCGGTCCCCTACAAAACAAGTTGTAAAAGTAATCCCTGAAAGAGACCTAACAAAGGTCCAAGAAAGAGGATTACAAAAACAACTTAGAAGAGATCGACCTAACGAAGACGGTCTCCTACAAAACAAGTTGTAAAAATAATCCCTGAAAGAGACCTAACAAAGGTCCAAGAAAGAGGATTACAAAAAAAACAACTTAGAAAGATCGACCTAAAGATAAGTTATAAAAGTAATCCCGTAAGAAGAGACTGGACAAAGGTCCAAGAACGAGGATTACAAAAATAACTTAGAAGGGGACTAACATAAAGAAATCGGTTACGAGGTGCTAAAAATACAAACAAGAGCAAGGAAACCGAGAAACAAGCTGGACCCCCCACATACACGGCCTCAAAAGGATCCAAGCTACAAGCGACAAGCACGAAAGCAACCTAAAAGGGCCAGACAATAAAATTCCAATAGATATCATGCATAATATGATAAAGCTTCAAGGGGTCACCAAAAGCCAACCTCAGAAAGCTACTTTTGTTTTTGTAAAGTTGCCAAGCAGGCAACTGAAAAGTGTCAGTAATCAAACAAAATAATAAACAGTTCAAAAAACCCACAAAACGGGCCATATACACAAATATCCAAGAAAAAAAGATCAACTAAGATCAGGGGCCTTCCCAACAGCATCAGTATGGGGAGAAGGAGGGCGAGTCTGCAGGGGCACAGCATCTACAGTTCCATCATCCCGGTTAAGGACCTGGCAGTCCGGATCAAATGGAACAGGAGGAACAGAAGAGGTCGACACCTTAAGAGAAGGCACTGGAGGAGGATCAGTCTCATCATCATCCTGGTCATCAGGGACAATCTTACCATCTCTCACAATATTGTCCAAACTGATGAGAGTCAAGTCGGCATCAGGAGCTACAACCCGGAACTGCTCCATCAGATTCTTGGAGGCAGCAGTTACGCTACCCACAAGGTGACCCTGAAGCTCACCATAATTAACCGGAGCTGTTTCCAAATCCTCCCGAAGACGCATCAATTCCCTATAAGCCGAGACATAGCTATCCTTATGTTTCAATGCCATGTCTTCGGCTAGCTTCAAAGAAGCAGCAAGGGCAATAGAGCTGGCCTTCTCACCCTCTAGTTCCTTCTCCACCTTGGCCAACTTCACCTCCAACTCCTCCTTCAGACCCTTGATTCGATCAAATTCTAACTTGGCCTCCTCTATAAAAGATTTGGTAGCATGAACCGGAATCCCCTGAATTGTTCGAAAAATAGCTGCACCCATATGGGCCATCTTCACACTATTTTGGGTGATAAAATACAAATACTTTAGAAGAGACACGTCGTCCATGGAAAGCCCACCATAGGGGGCAATTTGCTGGTCAACAAACTCAATAGCATCAAAGTCCGGGGCATCCAAGTTAAAAGGCTCGGATGTTTTTTGCTTCTTGCTAGGAGGGGCACCAGGAGCTGCTGTAGAAGATTGTGGAGGATCGACCAGACGAACCCGAGGAATAGGAATTACTTTCCTCGGCCCGGGAGAACTCGGAATAGGAGGTTTAACTGGAACTTGGGAAGATCCCTCGCCGACCACTTTGGCCGAAATGTTTAAAGTAGCAGTTGCCTTCTTCGCCTTCTTGAAGGCCTTCATGGAGTCATTGTTCTTAGACATCTCTGCAAACACAAAAACAACCACGACAAAGAGTTACAAAAGAGGAACAAAAAAGGAAATAAATATAGAGGCAAGTCGGGCCAATAGACAAACAAATACCCAAAGGAGGCCGAACCAAAGATGGATCGTTCAGAAATCTCTTCGTATCCAAATGGGGAGGCTTCCCCCACAAATCTTCAAGAAAACTACAAAAGCCCGCTCAACCTCACTAAGCATTTCCCATGTGTAACGTGGCACTCTTACATTCTTTTGCCACTCTAGAGGAAAAGTAGGCTCGTCATTTTCATCAAGAAAAAAGGGGCGAACCCCCTCAACAGCTCGAACTTTAAAAAAGTAGTTCTTGAAGTCCTTAAAGGACTCATCATACATTGCAAACACTTTATGGCCCTGGGCGGACCGGAAAGAAACCCAAGAAGCTTTCTTTTTTGAAGAACCGCCAGGCTTGGCAGAAACAAACAAGTAAAGAAAAATAGTCTGGGAAGGTGTTACATCTAGTTCACGACAGAAAAGTTGGAAAATTTTAATAAAACCCCAGGAATTGGGGTGAAGCTGGGATGGAGCAATATTACACGACCACAACAGATCAGTCTCAAAAGCAGTAAAAGGAAAAGAAACGTTCAACTGGCTGAAAAAGTATTCATAAGCATAAAAGAAGGGGCGTTCTCCTTCAAAAGAAGTCGGAAAGCACACTCTCTCGTCAGAATCAGGGGCAACAAGCTCGTAATCCTCCTCACGGGCATTGTTACCACAAATCCTATGGCGCTTCCTCAGCTCTGTGCAAAATTCAGCATCCACAACAGAAACACACAACAAAACAAGAGAGTCCAGCCAATCAGACATCCCCTCGGGAACTCTAGAAGACATCTCTACAATGTTATTGCGAGAAGACATGAGGCCAACTAATCCTACAAAGTAAGAAAAGAAGATAAGGGTTACTACAAACATCTCGGACAAAGGGAGAAAACAACTCGGTCAGTAGATGAAACAGTGAAAAGGAAAACCCCAAGACTCAAACCAAAAGTCCTGGGGCATCCTTTGAAGGCAGTAGCAAAGCAAGGTTCCCAGAAATACTCTACAGCTTACATCCTAGCATTTCTCAAAAAGGATTCAAAACAACAAACGCTTTTCACCAAAGAAAAACACAGCAAATCATTACAAGCCTGCCAAGCAAAAAACATTTCCAAACATCAAACACGCCAAGCAGAGACCATTAAAGATGCAACCTTTTTTCAAAGATCAGGCAAAAAGCAAACCTCCAAAAGCAAGGAACAGATGCAGATTCTCTGTCAGAAGCAACAAAACCCTAGAAAAGCCTCGACGAAAATGCCAAAAAGAAAATGAAAGAAAGCAAAACACGTTTACGGCGAAGGAAACAAGAGCAAAGATCACAAAAAGGTTCAAAGCTTTCAAACATGCAAAATCAGAACTTCACCAAAAAACTAAAGACGAAGCTACGAAAGAAGCAAGAAAAGCTAGTACCAACCTGGAAAGGGCAGCGAGCTTCAAAGAAACTGAAGATGGAAATCTGGGAACACCTTCTCACAAAGAACGCGAACAAAGAGCAATTTTGCAGGGAGAAACGTGAAACTCCAGGCAAAAACAGAAGCTCTAGAAACACCAAACGACGCCGCAAACACAGAAAAAAGGAGAAGCGCGAAACAAAAAAAATATAGAAGAGCGAAGAGAACGGAGAAGAGAAGTTATGAAAAGGGCAAAAGAAGAGAAACCGTTTCTGGGCTTTCAAAAATGTAAATAAAGAGCCAAAAGGAAACGGGGCAATTAATGCTAAAATTAAGGAAAGCATTAAACCCTCGCACATTCCCAAAACGCCGATATAAAAGCGCGCGCCTTTAAAGGAAACATTCTACATTCAAAAGCTGCTACAAAGGAATCGACAAAATGCTTGAGTTCGGCTTCACCGAAGAAGGACCGAAGTCAAGGACTCGGCCTCAAAAAAAAAGAAGACCGAGCTCAAGCAGGGGCACTGTTCATACCCTGGGTCGAGCTGTCCGACTCGGGATGTTCTACATGCAAAGCGACCGACCTCTTCAGGTCAGGACAACCCGACCTCTTCTCAAAGAGCTGGGCCAAGTCACAGGAAAGCCCAAACAAATGGCCCAAATAGAGGAACACGCCCCAAATCCTAAGGCGGCCCAAGCCTACAGAGAGAAGGGTGGTTCCCTTAAAGATAAGATGACCTCACTTAAAGATAAGATAAGATAAGATAACTAACTTATCTTATCCACAGAAGGCCACATCTCACCATTATAAATACACTGGAGCACCCAGGTATAACTCATACTCTGATTCTACTCAATACCTGTTTAATACCCTTGCTAACTTAAGCATCGGAGTCCCTTGCAGGTACCCCCACCTTTCGGTGACAAAGGATCAACAGCATTCTCAGTTCCACAAGTTGGACACACCAGCTCCGGCTGCTATACACCTGCCGGACACGTCGGCTCCGACCAGCACAGAAGATCTCGACCGAAATCGACCTATAGTTTCAGGTAACCCTCGGAACATAAACTCAACTATCTAAACAAAACATGAAGTTAAACTAATTCTATCAATATGTACAAAAGAGAAAATGAAAGGATTTTACCATGGTGGGGTGTCTCCCACCTAGCACTTTTATTTATTGTCCTTAAGTTGGACTTATGGGGAGCTTCTCTCAAGGTGGCTTGTGCTTGTACTCATCTTGGAACTTCCACCAATGCTTGGACTTCCAATAAGCTCCATCATTCAAGATTAATATCTCCAAGCTTTGATGGAGTTCTTCACAAACCATGGGCTCCCAATGTTGATCCTCATGTGTTCCCGGATCCCATATTTTGTCTTCACACCCATCTCCAAGTTGATTATCATTAATCCATGTGGGTGGTGAGCAAGGTGAATTCTCAACAAAGTGACCAAACATCATCCTAGACCCAAGCAATCTAGTTCTACACCAACTCTTGCTATTAAGCTTTGAACATGTAACCATGGTGAACCTAGAATGGCATTTCCAACCACTAACCATCTCCTTTTTACTCTTAAAGCCACAAATATATCTAAGTTGACCATCCGTTGATAAACCCCATTTGTAGGGTTTATCTTGTATTGATTTTTGGGGATTTTATCACCTTTTACCCACATTTATCCATTGAAATAGCATGGTTTTATAACTTCTCCTTTAATTGTGCTTAAGAGTGAAAACATGCTTTTTAGGTCTTAAAATAAATAAATTTAATTCACCTTGATTCCATTAGATGCCTTGATATGTTTATTAAGTGATTTAAGGTTTAGGAGGCAAAGATTGGATCAAGGGAATGAAGAAAGAAAGCATGAAAAGTTGGAGAACTCATGAAGAAATGAAAGAATCGGAAAGCTGTCAAGCCGACCTCTTCGCACTTAAACGACCATAACTTGAGCTACAGAGGTCCAAATGATGCAGTTCCAGTTGGGTTGGAAAGCTAACATTCGGGGCTTCGAAACGATATAAGTTTTGTTATAGTTGCTATACGTATAAGGACGCGTACGTGCACTGTACGCGTACGCGCCGTTGGTGCACGTGATTCACTTCATGCAAACTCGTGGCTAGCGAATTTACAAGCCTTGTGGGCCCAATCAAACTCATTTCTGATCCTATTTAAGCCAAGGATTGAAGAGGGATGGACATGTTAGTTACCATTAGTTTAGTTTAGCTTAATTTAGTAGTTAGAGTTAGTTTCTAGAGAGAGAAGCTCTCACTTCTCTCTAGAATTAGGTTAGAGGTAGATTAGGATCTCTTAGATCTAGGTTTTAATCTTTGTTTTCTTCTACCTCTACCTTTCAATTCTTTGTTGTTACGTTCATCTTCCTCTATTCTTTTGTTGTAATTTCCTTTATGTTGTCCTTATACTTTGTTGTAGATCTACTTTTGTTCCTCCTATTCTCTTTCAATTCAATTAGAGGTAATTCATAATAATTGTGTTCATTTGATTTGTTGTTGTTTAATTCCTTGCAATTGAGTAGTGTAGATTTACTTTTCTTGAAATTTTACTATGCTTTCCTTTTATGCCTTCCAAGTATTTGATGAAATGTTTGGTTGGATTTTAGAGTAGAATTTTATACTCTTGGCTTGGAAAGGTAACTTAGGACCTCTTGAGTTACTAATGTCCAAGTAATTGATGATTGGGATCCATTGACTCTAGTTCTCACTAATTGAATTAGTGGAGAGTTAGGACTTATGGACTAGGATTGATATAGCTCATTTGACTTTCCTTTACTACTAGTTAGAGGATGATTTAATAAGATTAATCCTTGCCAATTCTCATATTGTGGTTAGTGATTAGGATAGAGATCCTTGACCACCAACCCTTGCCAAGATCTTTTTAGGCCTTAGTTTACTTTCTTGCCATTTATCTTTCATGTTTCTTATTAAAACCCCAAAAATAACTCACAACCAATAACAAAACACTTCATTACAATTCCTAGGGAGAACGACCCGAGGTTCAATACTTCGGTTTATAAAATTAGGGGTTTGTTACTTGTGACAAACAACTTTTTGTATGAAAGGATTATTGTTTGGTTTAGAAACTATACTTTACAACAAGATTTCATTAGTGAAATTCTAAGCCGTCAAAAATCCAATCATCAAAAAATGGCGCCGTTGCCGGGGAATCGCAATGGTGTTATGTTATTGGTTATTGTACATATGTGAATAGTGTGAATATCTTGCTTTTTGCTTTATTTGCTAGTTGTAGAATTTTGTTTCTTTTGTTTTCTATTAGCTTTTGTTTTTATTTTATCTTTTCACCATGAATTCTCATTTTGGCTATGAGTATGATTACAACTATGTTGTAGGTGATGGGAGCTACAATGAAGATGTGTATCAAGGATGGGACAACCAAAGGTGGGAGGAGCCATATGCATATGATCAATCCTCATGGCAACAACCTCCACCAATGCACTATGAAGAAGAGCCATTCTATGATGCATACCAATCAAATGGCTATGGTGAATCTCCTTGTGATTTTCAAGAACCACCACCATATGCCTATGAGTCATATCCTCAACATGAACCTCAACCACACTCACAAGCCTATTTTCAACAAACACCTCCATATGACCATGATCCTTACCCACCATACATATAAGCCATACATGGAACCACAATTCCAAGAAGTATGTGAAAAAGTGAAAAATGGGTAGTTAGGTTAGAATTTAATTGTATAGGATGTCATAGGTTAGGTGGAAAGTCTAAGCTTATCAAAGATTCAAATTTTAAGCTCACTTAACCAAATATGCATCCTACCTTGACCCTAACCCCATTACAACCTATGAAAAGACCTCATGATATATGTATGCATGCATGAAATATTTGTTGATTGTTAGAAGAAAAACAAATCTTAGAAAGCATGATTAGGAGAGAATTGAGAGAATCAACCCTAAACACTTGAACGAATAGAGTGCAAATACATCCAGTGAGGGTTTGATGCTCAATTACATGTCTCCACCTATGATCATCTCCTTTCATGCAAGTTTGTAAAAATATTTAATAACTCATATCAATTATGGATTAGACTTGCTAATCCTTAGCCCTCGTGCATATATGCTTCTTGGGAATTGATTTATTTTGGCCAAGCAATTGCATTCATTTAGATAGTTGCATATAGGTAGATTGCATTTAGTTATTTTTCATTGAATAAATGTTGATCCCTTTGCTTTCTCTTGGTTTAAGCATGAGGACATGCTTGGTTTAACTGTGGGGAGGTTGATAAACCCCATTTGTAGGGTTTATCTTGTATTGATTTTTGGGAATTTTATCACCTTTTACCCACATTTATCAATTGAAATAGCATGGTTTTATAACTTCTCCTTTAATTATGCTTAAGAGTGAAAACATGCTTTTTAGGTCTTAAAATAAATAAATTTAATTCACCTTGATTCCATTAGATGCCTTGATATGTTTGTTAAGTGATTTAAGGTTTAGGAGGCAAAGATTGGATCAAGGGAATGAAGAAAGAAAGCATGAAAAGTTGGAGAACTCATGAAGAAATGAAAGAATCGGAAAGCTGTCAAGCCAACCTCTTCGCACTTAAACGACCATAACTTGAGCTACAGAGGTTCAAATGATGCAGTTTTAGTTGGGTTGGAAAGCTAACATCCGGGGCTTCGAAATGATATAAGATTTATTATAGTTGCTATACGTATAAGGATGCATACGCACACTGTACGCGTACTCGCTGTTGGTGCACGTGATTCACTTCATGCAAACTCGTGGCTAGCGAATTTACAAGCCTTGTGGGCCCAATCCAACTCATTTCTGTTCCTATTTAAGCCAAGGATTGAAGAGGGATGGACATGTTAGTTACCATTAGTTTAGTTTAGCTTAGTTTAGTAGTTAGAGTTAGTTTCTAGAGAGAGAAGCTCTCACTTCTCTCTAGAATTAGGTTAGAGGTAGATTAGGATCTCTTAGATCTAGGTTTTAATCTTTGCTTCTTCTACTTCTACCTTTCAATTCTTTGTTGTTACATTCATCTTCCTCTATTCTTTTGTTGTAATTTCCTTTATGTTGTTCTTATACTTTGTTGTAGATCTACTTTTGTTCCTCCTATTCTCTTTCAATTCAATTAGAGGTAATTCATAATAATTGTGTTCATTTGATTTGTTGTTGTTTAATTCCTTGCAATTGAGTAGTGTAGATTTACTTTTCTTGCAATTTTACTATGCTTTCCTTTTATGCCTTCCAAGTGTTTGATGAAATGTTTGGTTGGATTTTAGAGTAGAATTTTATACTCTTGGCTTGGAAAGGTAACTTAGGACCTCTTGAGTTACTAATGTCCAAGTAATTGATGATTGGGATCCATTGACTCTAGTTCTCACTAATTGAATTAGTGGAGAGTTAGGACTTATGGACTAGGATTGATATAGCTCATTTGACTTTCCTTTACTACTAGTTAGAGAATGATTTAATGAGATTAATCCTTGCCAATTCTCATATTGTGGTTAGTGATTAGGATAGAGATCCTTGACCACCAACCCTTGCCAAGATCTTTTTAGGCCTTAGTTTACTTTCTTGCCATTTATCTTTCATGTTTCTTATTAAAACCCCAAAAATAACTCACAACCAATAACAAAACACTTCATTACAATTTCTAGGGAGAATGACCCGAGGTTCAATACTTCGGTTTATAAAATTAGGGGTTTGTTACTTGTGACAAACAACTTTTTGTATGAAAGGATTATTGCTTGGTTTAGAAACTATACTTTACAACGAGATTTCATTAGTGAAATTCTAAACCGTCAAAAATCCAATCATCATCCATTTCAAGCAAACTATATTCAAGGGGAATAATAAAGCTTGAGTATAGGGAATTTACCCACTTGAATGAGAGAGTGGATGGTGGTGGCTTGGGGAGAGGTATTTCCAATGTGCTAGTAAGCTCCACTCCCTTATTTTCTTCCTTGATTGCCTCCACCTTTTCATAAACTTCTTTACTTTCAATCCTTTGTTCATCATTTTCATCCCACTCTTCTCCATCACTCAAATCATAAATGGGAGGACGAGAGAAATCTACCTCCATATCACTTTCAAATTCATTAGGAGAAGGTTCTTCAAATTCAAAGGATTCTTCACCAAGAAGATTGGATGCATGATCTTCATCACCAAGGGAACTCAATTCTTGCTTCATTCTCTCCAGGTTTTCATATAGAATATGCCTCGGAGGTTGTGCACATTCCCCCTCAACATCAAATTTACTCTTCTTGGAGGGATTTTCTTTGATTTTAGGTTCCCATGGAGGTTCCGCATCTCCTAAGTCTTCAACCACTTCTTCCTCTTGTTCAATAATCATAGGTTCCTCCAATTGTTCTAACATAAAGTGGCATTCCTCCTTTTCCATCAGAGTTTCCAATCTCTCCTTCATGCTATACTCTTTAATCGATTTTCCACATGTGACCATGGGAGTGCTTTGAGTGCTCAAGCATTGGGAGGCTAAAATGCTTACTACCTTGGTCAAGGTAGCCATAAGTTCTAGTGTCTCCCTTTGCATTTCTCCTTGCCCTTGAAGTATAAGGCTAAGGATTTCATCCATTGAGGATTGGAATGGATAAGAGGGTTCATTGTCTTGGAGAAAGGGTTCATTATAGGAGGGTGGTTCTTCTTGGTAAGGTGGTGGTGTGTATTGAGTTGATTCTTGGGAGTAGTAATCTTGGAATTGTGGTTCCATATATGGCTCATATGGTTCAAAAGGTGGTTGGTGTGGTGGATAAGGATCATGGTTATATGGAGGTGTTTGTTGAAAATAGGCTTGTGAGTGTGGTTGAGGTTCATGTTGAGGATATGACTCATAGGCATATGGTGGTGGTTCTTGAAAATCACAAGGAGATTCACCATAGCCATTTGATTGGTATGCATCATAGAATGTCTCTTCTTCATAGTGCATTGGTGGAGGTTGTTGCCATGAAGATTGATCAATATGCATATGGTTCCTCCCACCTTTGAGTGTCCCATCCTTGATACACCTTCTCATTGAAGTTCTCATCACCTACAACATAGTTGTAATCACACTCATAGCCAAGGTGAGAATTCATGGTAGCAAGAGAAAATAAGGAACAAAAACTAATAAGAAATAATGAAACAAAATACTAAGACTAGCAAAAACTAGCATGCAATCCAAAAATCAAGCTATTCACAATATTCACATATATACAATAACCAATAACACAACACCATTGCAATTCCCCGGCAACGGCGCCATTTTGATGATTGAATTTTTGATGGTTTAGAATTTCACAAATGAATTCTCGTTGCAAGTATAGTTCCTAAACCAAACAATAATCTTTTCATACAAAAAGTTGTTTGTCACTAAAACAAACCCCTAAAATTTATAAACCAAAGTATTCAAACCTCAGGTCGTTCTCCCTAGGAATTACAATAAAGTGTCTTGTTATTGGTTTGAGTTGTTTTGGGGTTTTGATAAGAGGCATGAAAGTAAATGGCAATGAAAATAAACTAACAACTATAAAAGGCTCTTGGCAAGGTATGAAAATTAGAAGTCCTATCCTAATTATCCTTCTCAATTGTGATGAGAATTGTTCATTGCTACCACTTAGTTAACCCTTACTAAATAAAGGAAATTCAAGTGGATGAATTGACTTGAGCCACAAGTCCTAGCCAACTCCCAAGGAAAGACTAGCTTTAATGCACTCCAAACCAATTAGCAATCTCTCCAATTATCAATCAACAAAGGAATTAGATAACTCAAGTGTCACTAATTACTCTACCTAGGCCAAGAGGAACAAAATCTACACTAAAACTAAAAGAGACATTTCAACAAACACATAAAGTGCAATAGAAGTAAACATTATTAAATGCAAGAATTAAAGGAATCTACAACTACAAAAATAAGAGATCAACAATAGAAGAGAAAAGAAGACACGTTTATTATGAATTACCTCTTATTGAATTGGAAGAATGTAGAAGGAACAATACTAGATCTACAACAAAATATAAGAACAACATAAAGGAAATTACAATAAAAGAGTAGAAGAAGAATGAATGTAACAACAAAGAGTTAAAAGGTAGAAGTAGAAGAAAGCAAAGATTAAAACCTAGATCTAAGAACTAATCCTAATTCTAGAGAGAAGTGAGAGCTTCTCTTTCTAGAAACTACTTCTAAACTAATCCTAATGTGTGTGTAATGAATGGAATCCCCCTTTGCTCTTCTTCCTTGGCTTTAAATAGCAGTTTAGGCGCCAAAGTTAGTTGAGATTGGGCCCCACAACCTTTCAGAATTTGTTGGCCATGTTTTAATTAAAAAATCATAAACCAACACCGATGCGTACGCGCACAGCACGCGCACGCATCCATGGGGTGATTCGCAAGGTGCGCGCAAGCGCCAGATGCGCGGGCGCGTCCATGGACGAGTTCAACTTCTTTAACCTTTCATGATTTCTCCACTTTGCATGCTTTCCCTTTCACTCCTTTGATCCATTCCCAGCCTTTTCAATCTGAAATCACTAGCAAACATATCAAGGCATCTAGTGGAATCAAAGGTGAATAAAAATCATCAAATTAAGGGTCTAAAAGCATGTTTTCACATCTAAGCACAAATAAGGAGACAATCACCAAACCATGCTATTTTATTGAATAAATGTGCGTAAAAGGTGATAGAATCTCTTAAAAATCAATACAAGATAAACCGTCAAAACGGGGTTTATCACCAGGAGGAGCAGCACGTTGGCAACTTGGAAATCAAGTTGGCAACGTGCTAGTGTGTATCCAGCAGGTAGCTTGACCTTACCTTCTACAAGGATGCATAACTTGAACCACAGATATCCAATGGACATGCTTCCAGTTGTGTTAGAAAGCTGACATCATGAGCTTTCCAACGATATATAATAGTTCATAATTTAGCATAAAATGGAAGCTCAAATCAGAGTCATCTTTAAGCCCCAAAAATAAGAAAATGAAGTTAAGAGTAGAGGCATGCACGTTGTCACTGGCGTGTCCAGCAACAACTTGGGCAACAACGCCCAACAAGACCAAGTTTCCAAGGAGGGACGTTGTTGCTGGCGTGTTTGCCAACAACTTGGGCAACAACACCCATACAAAATGGAGGAGAAGGCCTGCACGTTGTTACTGGCGTGTTTGCCAGCAACTTCAGCAACAACGCCCAGGCAGCTTGACATTGCCCTCTTCAATGGCGTGTATCTTGAGCTACAAAACTTCAAATGAGGTGATTCCAGTGGCATTGAAAAGTAGGAATCAAGAGATTTCCAATAATATATGGTACTACATGGTGGACACTAAATTTGATGGAGGAAACTTGCCCCGAAAGTACATAGATGAACATGGTATCAACCTGTAGTAAGGCCAGCTGATCTCTTCACCTTCCATGGAGTATATCTTGAGCTTTAGAGCTTCAAATGGTGCACTCTCAATGGCATTGGAAAGTAGACATCCAGAGCTTTTCAACTATATATCATAGTGTGGGGTTGGCATCCATTTGAAGCTTCAAAAGCTGACTTCATTTAGAGCTTCAGAATCTAAACACGTTGTAACGGGCGTGTTCACCAAAAACGCCCAGGCAGCCTGACCTTGCCTTCTTCAATGGAACATAACTTGAGCTATAGAGATCCAATTGAGGTGCTTTCAGTTGCATTGGAAAGCTGACATTCAGAACTTTCAAACCATGTATAATAGTCTATAGTAAAGCACAAAATTGAAGCTCAAACCAGAGGCAACTTTGGGCATCAAAACTGAGTTCAAAAAGGCAGAAAGGGCCAAGTGTTTGGCAACAACTTGGGCTGGCAACGCCCAAGCACCAAGCCTGGTGCCTGATGTGTGGAAAATGATCCAACACAAAACTCACCGGCAAGTGTACCGGGTCACATCAAGTAATAATAACTCACATGAGTGAGGTCGATCCCACAGGGATTGAAGGATTGAGCAATTTTAGTTTAGTGGTTGATTTAGTCAAGCGAATCAAATGTTGGTTGAATGGTTTGTAACTGACAGAAGCTAAATTGCTTGAAATGTAAAGAGAGAGGGGCAATTGCAGTAAATTAAAGAGCAAATGAAGCAAAGAAGCTGAATCTTAAAGAACAAGTAAATGAAATTTCAGAAACTTAGATTGCAAGAAATGTAAATGGCTGAAGCTTAAAGTGCAAGAAATGTAAATTTTCTTGAATTATAAAAGGGATTGGGAACTGGGATTGCAGAAATTAAACAAGAACAAGTGAATTGCAATAAACAGACAAGTAGAAGATGAATTGAATTAAGGTAGACCTCAAACAGAAGAGTAAAAATGCTTTGAAAATTTAAGAACAGAAAGTGAGCGATGCTTAATTTGCAGCAATTTAAAAGAGGTTGAAGATCTCAGAAGTGGAAGAGACTAGATAACAAGTCTAGATCTCAAATCCTTTCTTGATCCAACAAGAACACTTGCAAAAGAAATAAAGGAAAGTAAATTGCAGAAAGAGTAGAAGATGAAGTAGTGAATGGAAATTGAAATTCAATTATGCAGAAAATTCAAGCAAGGGATCTCAAGGTGAGATTAAAACAGAAGTTCTTCAATTCTTCACCCAAGATCCAAAATAAAAAGTAAAGAGTGCTCAAGCAAGAACAAGGAAGAAGAGAGATCAATTCTCCTCCCCAATTCTCTAAGAACTCAATTCCAAAGTAAAAGCTCAAAAATGAAAATGGAAGTTAAAGGAAAATTCAAAAGTGATTCTAGAGATCCTAATTACATTAAACTAGCTCCTATTTATACACTTTCTATTCTTGGATTTTGGAATTTGGATGGGCTTTTGATTTGGTGAAGATTTGAATTTAATTGGATTTTTGATTGATTTTTCAGCCCATGAAGAATTTGCTTCCAGGGGGATGCTCAGCTCACAAGTTGAGCTGAGCATTGAGGCCTTGTGTGGATTCCCTTGTAGTGTGCAATGTTGAGGGAGGCACCAGGGGAATGCTCAGCTCACCTATGCATGCCTTGTGCGCGTCTTTGTTCCCTGGCCGTGACAAATTGTTGCGCACTCCTTCCTTGGTCCGTGTCAAGCATGCTTGTGTGCATTCATGAGTAGCGCTCTGCTCACCTTGTGAGCTGAGCATTGGCTTCCAAGGGGAGGTCCCTGGTTCGAGACTTGAGAGAAGCATGCGCTGAATTTTCCTTTGTGAAGGAAATAGCGCTTCTCTCTCCTCTCTTCCTTGAGGTGTTGAGTTTGAATCCTGGAGGTGGCATTTTGCCAATTTTTGGCTTGTTTTCCTTTGGAGTAGCGCTTCCCCCCTTCCCTTAGGTCATGGGTTCAAACCTTGGGGCAAGCATTGGCAACTTATTTCCTTTGATTTTCCTTTGATGAATGCCCGATAGTGCTCACTTGGTGAGCTGAGCATTGTTTTTCCCTTCCTTGTTTCTTTGCTTCAAATTGTGCTCAGCTCACAAGGTGAGCAGAGCATTGAAACATTGCCTCCTTGGAATTTTCCTTTGTGCTCTTTTCATGTGCTACACTTCCTCATGTTCTTTGCCACACTTTTCTTTTCCTTGAGCCACACTTCTTAAGCCACGCTTTCTTCTTTTCTTCTTTTTTTCACCTACAAGAAATCAAAACAACCAATCAAAGTATCACCAAATTCACAAGGTTTATAAATCATTAAAAATCAATTAATTTTAGCCCAAACCTCATGATTTAGCATCAATTAAATGGTGGTTGTTTGATTTAAAGATGTCATGCATTTTCATTCCAAATTACTTACTTAGAATGCAAGAAAGTGCATAAAACCTAGTGAAACAAGTGAAATTTAGCTTGAAAAATAGGTATATGATGACTTGTCATCACAACACCAAACTTAAACCTTGCTTGTCCCCAAGCAAGAAAAGAATCATACAATAGAGATTGACAATCCAAGGTAAGAAGAATAGCAAATTAATGTTCATGGTAGGCTAGTTTTCAATGCATGCTACAATCACAAAAGAGATGTAAATGATTGATGCTTCTATCTAGCTCAATTTATGAAATATTTTTCTTATAATTCTTCCTTGAAACAAGCTTTTGATTTTTTTTATTTATTTATTTTTTAGCTTCTCCTTTTGGGTGCTTTGCCCCATGAGTTAATAACAAAGCTACGATTCTAAATGCTTTGTTTTCAAGTATTA
This sequence comes from Arachis stenosperma, assembly GCF_014773155.1. Classification (NCBI taxonomy): domain Eukaryota; kingdom Viridiplantae; phylum Streptophyta; class Magnoliopsida; order Fabales; family Fabaceae; genus Arachis; species Arachis stenosperma. The sequence continues at coordinate 79,145,940 of NC_080385.1, read as the reverse complement.
CCACTTGATACATAAGCACCACAAGCATTTGATTAGAGGACTTCATTAAGCACATTTTTCTTTTCTTTTCTTGACTCTCTAATCATTGATGCTCAGAGCCTTGAGCTTTGAGGGAGTGTTTTTGCACTTGAGCCTAGCCTTGACTTCTAAGTGTTTTGTGTTCAAGCATTTGGCTTGATACATAAACACCACAAGTACTTAGCAAATAAATTGCCATTGGTACTCAGAGCCTTCAGCTTTCTCATTCTTTCCCTTTTTCTTTCTTGCTTTAATTGTATTTGCTTCTTCAAGGTTTTTATGATTTCAAAAGATTTCACAAAATGTGCTAGATAAAAACTTCAATTAAATAAAATCTAATGCAATTGAGCAACAATTAATCATACTAGCTTTCCAATACTTGTATGCACATACTAAACTCTTCTTTAATTCCTTGTTTGTTTATGATCATGATACTTTACTGCTTTTAAATTCACAAAACTCAAGTTGGTAGTCGTAATGCCATAGCAACATGTTACAAATCAAGATTCAAACTATGCTTATTCATACTACACATGTAAACAGAGAAGATAATAAGACAATCATGCAATTTAAGTGATGGAAACAAATTAGAAGAAAAGGAACTCTACAACCTTGCAATTCATCTTCTCTATTTGTTGTTCTTTTCCTCCTATTCTTCCCTTTCCTTTGCCAAACTCAGAATGCTTGCTCATCCTCAAGCAACAATTAGAACAATGGCTATGGGGCTAAGATGGATCATGAATGTCTTATACAATGAAATGTTAGTAGTACATGTGTTTTAAGAAAGCAAAATTAAAGATAACAATCAAGGCACAAGAGACAGAGACATTTTTTTGATTGCATATATAAGGAGGTGTGCACAATACATTGCATAAACGATAAGTGGCACACCAAACTTAGTGTGACACTTTCACTTGGTATCTATGCAAGTATCTTGTAAGAATTGGAACCAAATTTTGTTGCATAGCAACACCAAACTTAGAATGCAATCATATGTCAATTTATTGGAATTAAAACTAAGCAGGTGAAACTGTTATTTGTTAAGTACAATCACCAAGCCAAGAATCTGTCATGAATAAAGCTCTCTTGGTAATGTATTAACAAACACAGTAAATAAGCAAACTAAAATGAAAGCATTTAGAAAAACAGAAAAATGACTAAAGAAAGTAGAATGAAAAAGTGTCAAATTAAAAAAAAAATAAAACTGCAGAGGCATTATGATTATGCAGACAAGTAGTGTTGCTTGAATGAATTGCATAGAAAATAAGTGGCACACCAAACTTAGAATCTTGGTGTGTCACTTTCATTTTTGATTTGATGCAATCATCCAAAAAGATTGAAAACAATTTGTTGCAAGGCAACACCAAACTTAGAATGTAATCATATGCCACTTTATTGAATTTAAACAAAGCAAAGAAGAGAAACGTTACCTACTGTTGGCATGTTGTTCTTCACTTTCTTCCTCTTCTTCCAGTTTGTTAAGAGGAATGACCTCAAAAGAGGAAAAGATTCAGCTAGTGTCCCTTGTCTTGGCCTTTCCTCAGCAAGCTTCCTTTTGCAAATGGCTTGATTGATCTTGCTTGCTGAATTAGGGACAGAATTGGTGCTCTTGCTAGTTGCCTTCACTTCTTTGGATTCAAGACTTGGTGGTTGTGTGATTGTTGGAGTGATTTCTTCATTAAGAGCTTCTTGCAATGGTGATTTCGTGAGCTCTTCCTCTGTGCACTTCTCCACTTCACTTGGGTGTGAATTCTCTTGAATGACTTCCTCACTTTTTTGTTCCTCCACTCCTTTCTTTGCACTCAACATTTGACTTAATAGTTCCTTTATGGAGGATGTTTGTTATTCTTTCCAAGATTTCTTCATCTCCTCTTCATGTTTTTCGATCACAGATTCAAGGGAAGTTTGTGAGGGTTGTGAATGTTCATGTTCCTTTGTCACCTCAAGTGCAGTTTTATTTTCAACCACCTTATTCTTCATTGGAAGTTCACTTGATGCAGTAGCCTCCTCATCTTGCTCTTCCACTTTCTCCTTCACATCCATCAATTGGTCTTCATTTTCCTTGCTTAGTAGTTCTAAGCGTTTCTCTGTGTCCTCCAATTGCTCATTCGTCTCCTGAAAAAGGATTTCTCGTTCTCTCCAGGCTTGTTATTGTTCCTCCACAATTTTGTTGAACATGGACTCAAGCTCTGAGAATCTTTGGCTCGTGGAAGTTTGTACTGAGACATATTTAGGTGATGAAGAATTGTCAAATGTAGAACTGGAAGGTGAGGTCGGACACTCTCTCATGTGACTTGACTGCTCAGAATTTGCAATTTCTTGGTTATACTCCCAGCCACCATGAGAATAATGACTTGAATCATTTTGTGGTGGTGAGAAATATCCCATATGATTTTCTTGTTCATCTTGTGGTTCTGAAGCATTTCTCCATGGATTGGAGTACTCAGACTCTGTTAATTCTTGGTGATATTCCCAACCACCATTAGAGGGTGGTGATGGTGGGCAATATCCTATAAAATTTTATTTGACCATAAGATGAGTTGAACTCAATTTGTATTTTGTAAAATGCAACATCAATGAAAATTGAAATTCATGTCACAGAGATAGAATTTCTTAGTGAGGCAATAACTCAAACACCTTGGTTTCAACTTAGAACAGAGAACAAAAATAAAGAAAATGCTTGATCTAGACTTCTCACCCACTTAATCATTGTTGATCTAATCAATCCCCGGCAACGGCGCCAAAAACTTGATGGGTGGAAAACGATCCAACACAAAACTCACCGGTAAGTGTACCGGGTCGCATCAAGTAATAATAACTCACATGAGTGAGGTCGATCCCACAGGGATTGAAGGATTGAGCAATTTTAGTTTAGTGGTTGATTTAGTCAAGCGAATCAAATGTTGGTTGAGTGGTTTGTAACTGACAGAAGCTAAATTGCTTGAAATGTAAAGAGAGAGGGGCAATTGCAGTAAATTAAAGAGCAAATGAAGCAAAGAAGCTGAATCTTAAAGAACAAGTAAATGAAATTTCAGAAACTTAGATTGCAAGAAATGTAAATGGCTGAAGCTTAAAGTGCAAGAAATGTAAATTTGCTTGAATTATAAAAGGGATTGGGAACTGGGATTGCAGAAATTAAACAAGAACAAGTGAATTGCAATAAACAGACAAGTAGAAGATGAATTGAATTAAGGTAGACCTCAAACAGAAGAGTAAAAATGCTTTGAAAATTTAAGAACAGAAAGTGAGCGATGCTTAATTTGCAGCAATTTAAAAGAGGTTGAAGATCTCAAGAGTGGAAGAGACTAGATAACAAGTCTAGATCTCAAATCCTTCCTTGATCCAACAAGAACACTTGCAAAAGAAATAAAGGAAAGTAAACTGTAGAAAGAGTAGAAGATGAAGTAGTGAATGGAAATTGAAATTCAATTATGCAGAAAATTCAAGCAAGGGATCTCAAGGTGAGATTGAAACAGAAGTTCTTCAATTCTTCACCCAAGATCCAAAATAAAAAGTAAAGAGTGCTCAAGCAAGAACAAGGAAGAAGAGAGATCAATTCTCCTCCCCAATTCTCTAAGAACTCAATTCCAAAGTAAAAGCTCAAAAATGAAAATGGAGGTTAAAGGAAAATTCAAAAGTGATTCTAGAGATCCTAATTACATCAAACTAGCTCCTATTTATACACTTTCTATTCTTGGATTTTGGAATTTGGATGGGCTTTTGATTTGGTGAAGATTTGAATTTAATTGGATTTTTGATTGATTTTTCAGCCCATGAAAAATTTGCTTCCAGGGGGATGCTCAGCTCACAAGTTGAGCTGAGCATTGAGGCCTTGTGTGAATTCCCTTGTAGTGTGCAATGTTGAGGGAGGCACCAGGGGAATGCTCAGCTCACCTATGCATGCCTTGTGCGCGTCTTTGTTCCCTGGCCGTGAAAAATTGTTGCGCACTCCTTCCTTGGTCCGTGTCAAGCATGCTTGTGTGCATTCATGAGTAGCGTTCTGCTCACCTTGTGAGCTGAGCATTGGCTTCCAAGGGGAGGTTCCTGGTTCGAGACTTGAGAGAAGCATGCGCTGAATTTTCCTTTGTGAAGGAAGTAGCGCTTCTCTCTCCTCTCTTCCTTGAGGTGTTGAGTTTGAATCCTGGAGGTGGCATTTTGCCAATTTTTGGCTTGTTTTCCTTTGGAGTAGCGCTTCCCCCCTTCCCTTAGGTCATGGGTTCAAACCTTGGGGCAAGCATTGGCAACTTATTTCCTTTGATTTTCCTTTGATGAATGCCCGATAGTGCTCACTTGGTGAGCTGAGCATTGTTTTTCCCTTCCTTGTTTCTTTGCTTCAAATTGTGCTCAGCTCACAAGGTGAGCAGAGCATTGAAACATTGCCTCCTTGGAATTTTCCTTTGTGCTCCTTTCATGTGCCACACTTCCTCATGTTCTTTGCCACACTTTTCTTTTACTTGAGCCACACTTCTTAAGCCACGCTTTCTTCTTTTCTTCTTTTCTTCACCTACAAGAAATCAAAACAACCAATCAAAGTATCACCAAATTCATTAAAAATCAATTAATTTTAGCCTAAACCTCATGATTTAGCATCAATTAAATGGTGGTTGTTTGATTTAAAGATGTCATGCATTTTCATTCCAAATTACTTACTTAGAATGCAAGAAAGTGCATAAAACCTAGTGAAACAAGTGAAATGTAGCTTGAAAAATAGGTATATGATGACTTGTCATCAGTGCCCAGAAAATTCCTTGCACGTTGCCAACGTGCATAAAGCTGGCGTGTTTGTTTGTAATGCCTACTGGGCCAGAATTGATGGAAACTTGCTCTGCTCTTTGCTCTCTTCAAAAGGGGAATACTTCCTCCATTGGACCAAGAATTCAACAAGGGAAAAGCCCACATTGCTAATCCAATTGAAGACCTCCAAATGAGTTTTAGGAGTAGTATAAATAGAGTAGAGTTTTGTACTTGAGGGGGGGCTTCTGAACTTTTCACACTTAGATTTTTATTTTTTACACTTTTTAGTTTTTTTTATTTTTTTTAGAAACTTTTAGATAGATTTTGTAAAAGTTACTTTCGGAAGCAATTTGGAATTTTAGTTTTCTAAGAACTTCTTCTTCTTCATTCTTCATTTTCTTTACTACTCACTTTTTAATGTCTACTTTTATACTTGTTGAATTTAGAGCTATGATTCACTAAACCCCATCTTCATTAGGGGGAGGAGCTCTGTTTATTTGAATGGGTTGACAACTAATCTTTTCCTTCTCAATTCAAGTGGTTCATCCAAGAGGAAACTCTTGTTCTTCACAGATTCAATTACATTCGAGAGAAGGGTTGAATCTATATGAATTATATGGTGAACTTGAGAAAGAATCCATATAATTCAGTTTAGAGTTATCGTTTCATGATTTCTTTGATCAATACACTTTGGGTTGGTATGTGAGATGTAACCTCCCTTAGTTGAGATTCTAGAAGTTGTGTGGCTTGGATTAGAAATTGAACTTCACCTCTTCTCATGACCAATTAGATCACGAGAGTGGCAATTGATTGTGTTGAGAGAAATTAAATTTCCAAGAGATTGGGATTCAATTATTCACAATCTGCCATGGATCTATACCCATGATTGAGAAGGAGATGAGCAAAGTCAATTCATGACAATTTACATCTCTGATCCCTAATGATCTCTCCATCATTAATTCTCATCTCTTTTGTTCTTTAGTTCTTTGAATACCCATCACCCAACTCCCTTCTACATCCTTGCAATTTATCATTCTGTTATTTAATTTCTGCACTTTAAATTTCTGCAATCTTTACTTTCTTGCAATTTATCTTTAACTGTTTGCAATTACATTCAAGAATCAAATCTTATGAAATCAAAACCATATTTACTTGACTAAAAATTATCATTTAACTAAAGTTGCTTAATCTACCAATCTCCATGGGATCGACCTCACTCTTAGTGAGTTTTATTACTTGATACGACCCGGTATACTTGCCGGTTGTACGTGAAATATTAATTTTCGCGTATCAAGTTTTTGGCACCGTTGCCGGGGATTGGAAAAGATTGACAATGATTAAGTGAATGGTAGTTTAGATTAAGCATTTTCTTTGTTTTTGCTTTGTAAAGTTCTTTTAATTTTTTTTGTTTTCTTTTTGACACTAAGGTGTTTGTGTTATTGCCTCACTAAGAAATCCTCATCTGAGACATGCATTTCAATTGCTTTGGTGATTGTGTTTTACAAAACTTAAATGGAGTTTATCTCATCTTTTGATCAAACAAACTTTCTAGGATATCACCCATCACCACCAATCTCTAATAGTGGCTGGAAATATCACCAAGAAAATATAAATTTTGAGCACTCCAATTCATGGAGATTTGCTTCAGAGACACAAGATGAGCAAGAGAATCATATGGGATATCAACCACCACCATAAAATGATTCATATCATTATCCTCATGGTGGATGGGAATATCAACAAGAAATGATGGATCATGAGCAATCAACCCAAATGGGATATCCCCCAAGGTCACATAATGATCAAGCAAGTTACATGGGATATTTTCCACCACCACAAAATGATTCAAGTTACTATACTAATTGTGGTTGGGGATATCAAGAACAAGGAATGATGGAGTTTGAGCAATCAAACCAAATGGGATACTTCTCAATGTCTCAAAATGATTCATACTCCTATGAATGGGACAACTATCCAAATTGTGATTGGGAAGGCCAAAATCAAAGAGAATTCAATGTTTCCTATCCCATCCATCAAGAGCCATCATCCCTAGATGCATTTAAACAAAATTGTCCAACCTCACCTCCAAATTTTTCATATCAAAATTCTTTACCACTTGAGTTTGCCTCAACACAAAATTCCTTCCAAAATTCATACAATTTAATTCATCAACCACAAAATTCATTTCACTATACACAAAAATCATTTCAAAATTCACAAAATTCATTTCACAACTCACAAAACTCCTTCCATACTCCCCAAAATGACTTCACCACAACATATCCATATCCACAAAATTACTCTCAACCTTCATCTTTGGAGCTAGTAGTTGAGGATCACCTTCAAGGGTTTAGAGAATTCGTAGAAAGACAAGAACAATCTTGGAAAGAACAAGAAATCCTCTTCAAGAAGATGGATGGACACTTAGAGAAAATAAGGAAACACTTAGGATTGCCAAACATTGAGGATGAAGACCAATTTATAAAAGAGAAATTAGAAGAGCAAGAAAAAGAGGCCCTTATGCCAAGTGAAATCCCAATGAAGAAGGAGGTTGTGAGGGAGGAAAACAACCAAGGGAGTCCACACTCCAATGAAGTAGAAAGTTGTATGGAGGACGATTTAATGGAACCACCAATTCAAGAGGCTCTTGATGAAGATAAAACTCCAATAATCACACAGCAACCATGTCTTGACATCCAAGAAGTGAAGGCAATTAACAAAAGCACCAAGAAGAGGATTGTGACCAAGATACCAAGGACAACATTCAAGAGAAGGTCAACTGTAAATAACCCTTCCCCTGAACCAGCAAGCAAGCTTAATCAAGCTATGTACAAAAGGAGGCTTGCTGAAAGGAGACCAAGAAAGGGGACAACATCTGAAACTTCTCCCCCCTTGAGGTCATTCCTCTTAACCAATTGGAGGAAGAGGAAGAAAGTGAGGAACAACATGTCAAGCTAATGACACTAAAAGAGCACTTGTTGGGAGGCAACCCAACCTTGGGTAACGTTTTATTTCTTTGTCTAGTTCTTTTTTTTCTCTGTCTGTTTAGTTTAAATTTCAATAAATTGGCATATGATCACATTCTAAGTTTGGTGTTGTCCTGCAACACTTTGTTTTCAATCCCTTTGGATGATTGCATCAATTTTACATGGAAGTGTCATACTAAGATTCTAAGTTTGGTGTGCTACTTATTTTTTTATGCAAATCATCCAGCAACACCACTTGTCTGCATAATCATAATGCCGCTGCAGTGTTATATTTTTCTAGTTAGACAATTTTAGTTTTCTTGATTGTTTTAATCATTTCCTTTTTTTTTGCTTTCTTTTATTAACTGTGTTTGTTAATACATCACCTAGACATCCTTATTCATGACAGATTCTTCACTTGGTGATTGTATTTAACATATAACAGTTCCTTGTGTTTAGTTTTGGTTCAAATAAATTAACATATGGTTATATTCTAAGTTTGGTGTTGCTATGCAACAAAATTTGCTTCAAATCCTTGCTGGATACTTGCATAAATTCCAAGTGAGAGTGTCACACTAAGTTTGGTGTGCCACTTATATCTTTATGCAATGTATCATGCACACCATCTTATTTTTGCAATCATAATGTCTTTGTTTCTCTATGCCTTGATAGTTATTCTTAATTCTGCTTGCTTCAACACATGTATCACTAACATTTCATTGTGTAAGACATTCATGATCTATCTTAGCCCCACAGCCACGATTCTAATTGTTGCTTGAGGACAAGCAATCATTCTAAGTTTGGTGTAGAAAGTGGGAGAATGGGAGGAAAATGACAACAATAGAGAAGATGAATTACAAGATTGTAAAGTTCTTTTTCCTCTCATTTGTTTCCAGCACTTTAAATTGCATGATTGTCTTATTACCTTCTCTATATACATGTGTGGTATGAATAGGCATAGTTTGATTTCTAAATTGCAACATGCTGCTGTGACATTATGACTACCAACTTGAGTTTTGTGAATTCAAAAGCAATAAAGTATCATGATCTTAAATAAACAAGGAATTAAAGAAGAATTTAGTATGTGCATACAAGTATTGGAAAGCTAGTATGATTGATTGTTGCTCAATTGCATTAGATTTTATTTAATTGAAGTTTTCATCTAGGACATTTTGTGAAATCTTTTGAAAATCATGAAAACCTTGAAGAAGCAAATGCAATTAAGGCAAGAAAAAAAAAGGGAAAGAATGAAAAAGCTGAAGGCTCTGAGTACCAATGACAATTCCATTGTTAAGTACTTGTGGTGTTTATGTATCAGGCCAAATGCTTGAAAACAAAACACTTAGAAGTCAAGGCTAGGCTCAAGTGCAAAAGCACTCTCTCAAAGCTCAAGGTTCTGAGCATCAATGATTAGAAAGTCAAGAAAAGAAAAAATGAGCTTAATGAAGTCCTCTAATTCAAATGCTTGTGGTGCTTATGTATCAAGTGGTAATACTTGAAAACAAAGCATTTAGAATCGTAGCTTTGTTATTAACTCATGGGGCAAAGCACCCAAAAGGAGAAGCTAATAAGAAAATCAAAAGCTTGTTTCAAGGAAGAATTATAAGAAAAAGATTTCATAAAGTGACCTAGATAGAAGCATCAATCATTTACATTTCTTTTATGATTGTAGCATGCATAGAAAACTAGCTTGCCATGAACATTAACTTGCTATTCTTCTAACCTTGGACTGTCAATCTTTATTGCATGATTCTTTTCTTGCTTGAGGACAAGCAGTATGGGAAGAGGAAGAATATGAGGAAAAGGACAACAATAAGGAAGATGAACCACAAGGTGGTAACGCTCCTTTCTCCTCTTACTTATTTCCAACACTGAAAAAAGCATGATTGTCTTTACCTTCCCTTTATGCATGTGTGGTATGAATAAGCATAGCTTGAATTTTGATTTGTAACATTTTGCTATGACATCATGACTACCGACTTAAGTTTTGTAAAGTTCAAAGCCATAAATCATCATGATCATAAACAAACAAGGTCATTAAAGAAGAATTAAGCATGAGCATACAAGTATTGGAAGGCTAGTATGATTAATTATTGCTCAATTACATTAGATTTTATTTAATTGAAGTTTTCATCTAGCACATTTTGTGAAATATTTTGAAATCATGAAAATCTTGAAGAAGCAATTGTAAATTATGGCAAGAAAAGCAAAAGGAAAAGAATGAGAAAGCTGAAGGCTCTGAGTACCAATGACAATTCATTTGTTAAGTACTTGTGGTGTTTATGTATCAAGCAAAAAGCTTGAAAACAAAACACTTAGAGTCAAGGGTAGGCTCAAGTGCAAATGCACTCCCTCAAAGCTCAAGGCTCTGAGCATTAATGATTAGAGAGTAAAGAAAAGTAACAAATGAGCTTGAAGAAGTCCTCTAATTAAATCCTTGTGGTGCTTATGTATCAAGTGGTAATACTTGAAAATAAAGCATTTAGAGTTGTAGCTTTGTTATCAACTCATGGGGCAAAGCACCAAAAGGAGAAGCTAATAAGAAAATCAAAAGCTTGTTTTAAGGAAGAAATATAAGGAAAAGATTTCATAAATTGAGCTAGATAGAAGCATCAATCATTTACATTTCTTTTGTGATAGTGGCATGCATAGAAAACTAGCCAACCATGAACATTGAGTTGCTATTCTTCTCACCTTAGTTTGTCAATCTTTATTGCATGATTCTTTTCTTGCTTGGGGACAAGCAAGGTTTAAGTTTGGAGTTGTGATGCCAGGGCATCTTGGCTTGTTTCACAAGCCATTTTTAGTTTATTTTAAAGTAGTTTCATGCATTTCTTAGGCAATAAGTGAGTATTTTTTGAATTTTTAAATTTAAAAATTAAATTTTTATTTAAAATAGAAAAATAAAATAAATTCAGAAATATTAGGAAGACAAGAAAAAAAGATGAAAAGTTTTTATTTTTAAATTTTGAAACTTAAAAAATAATCTTTTTACCAAAAATTTGAAAAATAAAGATTTTCAGAGATATCCAATCAACAAAAATTTAAAAAGTTTAAATTTTTAAAACTAATTTATTCTATATTTGTGAAAAAATAGCACTATCCGGTGAATAAAAAAATAAAAAAATATTCTTGAAAAAAATTAGGATTTCAAAAGACAAAATTTTTAATTTTTAAATTTAAAAATTAAATATTTTATTTAAAACAAAAAAATAAAAAAGTCTAGAAATATTATAAAGACAAGAAAAAAAGATGAAAACTTTTTATTTAAAATTTGAAAATAAAAAATTAATTTTTTACCAAAAAAGTTGAAAAATAAATATTTTAAAAAATATCCAATCAAAAAAAATTTAAAAAGTTTAAATTTTTAAAACTAATTTATTCTATACTTGTGAAAAAATAGCACTATCCGGTGAATAAAAAAATATTCTTGAAAAAAAATTTAGGATTTCAAAAGACAATTTTTTTTGAATTTTTAAATTTAAAATTAAATTTTTTATTTAAAATAGAAAAATAAAATAAAGTCCAGAAATATTAGGAAGACAAGAAAAAAAGATGAAAATTTTTTATTTAAAATTTGAAACTAAAAAAAATAATCTTTTTACCAAAAAAGTTGAAAAATAAAGATTTTCAAAAATATCCAATCAACAAAAATTTAAAAAGTTTAAATTTTTAAACTAATTTATTCTATATTTGTGAAAAAATAGCACTATCCGGTGAATAAAAAATATTCTTGAAAAAAATTTAGGATTTCAAAAGACAATTTTTTTGAATTTTTAAATTTAAAAATTAAATTTTTTATTTAAAATAAAAAATAAAATAAAGTCCAGAAATATTAGGAAGACAAGAAAAAAAGATGAAAACTTTTTATTTTTAAATTTTGAAACAAAAAAATAATCTTTTTACCAAAAAGTTGAAAAATAAAGATTTTCAAAAATATCCAATCAACAAAAATTTAAAAATTTTAAATTTTAAAACTAATTTATTCTATATTTGTGAAAAAATAGCACTATCTGGTGAATAAAAAATATTCTTGAAAAAAAATTTAGGATTTCAAAAGACAATTTTTTATTTTTTTGAATTTTTAAATTTAAAAATTAAATTTTTTATTTAAAATAAAAAAATAAAATAAAGTCCAGAAATATTAAGAAGACAAGAAAAAAAGATGAAAACTTTTTATTTTAAAATTTGAAACTAAAAAAATAATCTTTTTACCAAAAAGTTGAAAAATAAAGATTTTCAAAAATATCCAATCAACAAAAATTTAAAAAGTTTAAATTTTTAAAACTAATTTATTCTATATTTTGATGAAAAATAGCACTATCCGGTGAATAAAAAAATATTCTTGAAAAAAAATTAGGATTTCAAAAGAGAAATTTTTTATTTTTTGAATTTTTAAATTTAAAAATTAAATTTTTTATTTAAAATAGAAAAATAAAATAAAGTCCAGAAATATTAGAAAGACAAGAAAAAAGATGAAAACTTTTTATTGAAAATTTGAAAATAAAAAAATAATATTTTTTCCAAAAAATATAAAATATTTAAAATTTTAAAATTAATTTATTCTATATTTGTGAAAAAATAGCACTATCCGGTGAATAAAAAAATATTCTTGAAAAAAATTTAGGATTTCAAAAGAAATTTTTTTTATTTTTTTGAATTTTTAAATTTAAAAATTAATTTTTTTTAAAATAGAAAAATAAAATAAAGTCCAGAAATATTAGGAAGACAAGAAAAAAGATGAAAACTTTTTATTTTTAAATTTTGAAACTAAAAAAAAATCTTTTTACCAAAAAGTTAAAAAATAAAGATTTTCAGAAATATCCAATCAACAAAAATTTAAAAAGTTTAAATTTTTAAAACTAATTTATTCTATATTTGTGAAAAAATAGCACTATCCGGTGAATAAAAAAATAAAAAAATATTCTTGAAAAAAAATTTGGATTTCAAAAGACAAAATTTTGAATTTTTAAATTTAAAATAAAAAAATAAAAAAGTCCAGAAATATTAGGAAGAAAAGAAAAAAAGATGAAAACTTTTTATTTAAAATTTGAAAATAAAAAAAATAATATTTTTACCAAAAAAGTTGAAAAATAAATATTTTCAAAAATATCCAATCAACAAAAATTTAAAAAGTTTAAATTTTGAAAACTAATTTATTCTATAGTTGTGAAAAAATAGCACTATCCGGTGAAAAAATAAAATTTCTTGAAAAAAAATTTAGGATTTCAAAAGACAAGTTTTTTTTAATTTTAAATTTAAAAATTAAATTTTTTATTTAAAATAGAAAAAATAAAATAAAGTCCAGAAATATTAGTAAGACGAGAAAGAAAGATGAAAACTTTTTACTTAAAATTTGAAACTAAAAAAATAATCTTTTTGCCAAAAAAGTTGAAAAATAAAGATTTTCAAAAATATCCAATCAACAAAAATTTAAAAAGTTTAAATTTTTAAAACTAATTTATTCTATATTTGTGAAAAAATAGCACTATCTGGTGAATAAAAAAATATTCTTGAAAAAAATTAGGATTTCAAAAGACAATTTTTTATTTTTTTGAATTTTTAAATTTAAAAATTAAATTTTTTATTTAAAATAGAAAAATAAAATAAAGTTCAGAAATATTAGGAAGACAAGAAAAAAGATGAAAAGTTTTTATTTAAAATTTGAAAATAAAAAAATAATATTTTTACCAAAAAATTTGAAAATAATGATTTTAAAAAATATCCAATGAAGAAAAATTTAAAAAGTTTAAATTTTTAAAATTAATTTATTCTATATTTGTGAAAAAATAGCACTTCCGGTGAATGAAAAAATATTCTTGAAAAAAAATTTACGTTTTTAAAAGAGAAAATTTTTTATTTGTTTGAATTTTTAAATTTAAAAATTAAATTTTTTTAAATAGAAAAATAAATAAAGTCCAGAAATATTACAAAGACAAGAAAAAAAGATGAAAACTTTTTATTTTTAAATTTTGAAACTAAAAAAATAATCTTTTTACCAAAAAGTTGAAAAATAAAGATTTTCAAAAATATCCAATCAACAAAAATTTAAAAAGTTTAAATTTTTAAAACTAACTTATTCTATATTTTTGAAAAAATAGAACTATCCGGTGAATAAAAAAATAAAAAAAATATTCTTTAAAAAAATTAGGATTTCAAAAGACAAAATTTTGAATTTTTAAATTTAAAAATTAAATTTTTTATTTAAAATAAAAAATAAAAAAAAGTCCAAAAATATTAGGAAGATAAGAAAAAAAAATGAAAACTTTTTATTTAAAATTTGAAAATAAAAAAAATAATATTTTTACCAAAAAAGTTGAAAAATAAATATTTTCAAAAATATCCAATCAAAACAAATTAAAAAAGTTTAAATTTTTAAAACTAATTTTTTCTATAGTTGTGAAAAAATAGCACTATCCGGTGAATAAAAAAAATTTCTTGAAAAAAAATTTAGGATTTCAAAAGACAATTTTTTTTGAAATTTTAAATTTAAAAATTAAATTTTTTATTTAAAATAGAAAAATAAAATAAGTCCAGAAATATTAGAAAGACAAGAAAAAAGATGAAAACTTTTTATTTTTAAATTTTGAAACTAAAAAAATAATCTTTTTTATCAAAAAGTTGAAAAATAAAGATTTTCAGAAATATCCAATCAACAAAAATTTAAAAAGTTTAAATTTTTAAAACTAATTTATTCTATATTGTGAAAAAATAGCACTATCCGGTGAATAAAAAAATAAAAAAATATTTTTAAACAAAATTATGATTTCAAAAGACAAAATTTTGAATTTTTAAATTTAAAAATTAAATATTTTATTTAAAATAAAAAAATAAAAAAGTCCAGAAATATTAGGAAGACAAGAAAAAAAGATGAAAACTTTTTATTTAAAATTTGAAAATAAAAAAATAATATTTTTACCAAAAAAGTTGAAAAATAAATATTTTCAAAAATATCCAATCAAAAAAAAATTAAAAAAGTTTAAATTTTTAAAACTAATTTTTTCTATACTTGTGAAAAAATAGCACTATCCGGTGAATAAAAAAAATTTAGGATTTCAAAAGACAATTTTTTTTTGAATTTTTAAATTTAAAAATTAAATTTTTTTTTAAAATAGAAAAATAAAATAAAGTCCAGAAATATTAAGAAGACAAGAAAAAAAGATGAAAACTTTTTATTTTAAAATTTGAAACTAAAAAAAATCTTTTGACCAAAAAAGTTGAAAAATAAAGATTTTCAAAAATATCCAATTTATTCTATATTTGTGAAAATATAGCACTATCCGGTGAATATAAAAATATTCTTGAAAAAAAAATTAGGATTTCAAAAGACAATTTTTTTTGAATTTTTAAATTTAAAAACTAAATATTTTATTTAAAATAAAAAATAAAAAAAGTCCAGAAATATTAGGAAGACTAGAAAAAAGATGAAAACTTTTTATTTTTATATTTTGAATCAAAAAAATAATCTTTTTACCAAAAAGTTGAGAAGTAAAGATTTTCCAAAATATCCAATCAACAAAAATTTAAAAAGTTTAAATTTTTAAAACTATTTTATTCTATATTTTGATGAAAAAATAGCACTATCCGGTGGATAAAAAAATATTCTTGAAAAAAAATTAGGATTTCAAAAGAGAAATTTTTTTATTTTTTTGAATCTTTAAAATTAAAAATTAATTTTTTTATTTAAAATAGAAAAATAAAATAAAGTCCAGAAATATTAGGAAGACAAGAAAAAAAGATGAAAACTTTTTATTGAAAATTTGAAAATAAAAAAATAATATTTTTTCCAAAAAATTTGAAAATAAAGATTTTAAAAAATATCCAGTGAAGAAAAATTTAAAAAGTTTAAATTTTTAAAATTAATTTATTCTATATTTGTGAAAAAATAGCACTTCTGGTGTATAAAAAAATATTCTTGAAAAAAATTTAGGATTTCAAAAGAATTTTTTTATTTTTTTGAATTTTTAAATATAAAAATTAATTTTTTTTAAAAATAGAAAAATAAAATAAAGTCCAAAAATATTAGGAAGACAAGAAAAAAAGATGAAAACTTTTTATTTTTAAAATTTGAAACTAAAAAATAATCTTTTTACCAACAAGTTAAAAAATAAAGATTTTCAGAAATATCCAATCAACAAAAATTTAAAAGTTTAAATTTTTAAAACTAATTTATTCTATATTTGTGAAAAAATAGCACTATCCGGTGAATAAAAAAATAAAAAAATATTCTTGAAAAAAAAATTTGGATTTCAAAAGACAAAATTTTGAATTTTTAAATTTAAAATAAAAAATAAAAAAAGTCCAGAAATATTAGGAAGAAAAGAAAAAAAAGATGAAAACTTTTTATTTAAAATTCGAAAATAAAAAAAATAATATTTTTACCAAAAAGTTGAAAAATAAATATTTTCAAAAATATCCAATCAACAAAAATTTAAAAAGTTTAAATTTTTAAAACTAATTTATTCTATATTTGTGAAAAAATAGCACTATCCGGTGAAAAAATAAAATTTCTTGAAAAAAAATTTAGAATTTCAAAAGACAAGTTTTTTTTTGAACTTTTAAATTTAAAAATTAATTTTTTTATTTAAAATAGAAAAATAAGATAAAGTCCAGAAATATTAGGAAGACAAGAAAGAAAGAGAAATATTAGAAAGACAAGAAAAAAAGATGAAAACTTTTTATTTTTAAATTTTGAAACTAAAAAAATAATCTTTTTTACCAAAAATTTGAAAAATAAAGATTTTCAGAGATATCCAATCAACAAAAATTTAAAAAGTTTAAATTTTTAAAACTAATTTATTCTATATTGTGAAAAAATAGCACTATCCGGTGAATAAAAAAATAAAAAAATATTTTTAAAAAAAATTATGATTTCAAAAGACAAAATTTTGAATTTTTAAATTTAAAAATTAAATATTTTATTTAAAATAAAAAAATAAAAAAAGTCCAGAAATATTAGGAAGACAAGAAAAAAAGATGAAAACTTTTTATTTAAAATTTGAAAATAAAAAAATAATATTTTTACCAAAAAAGTTGAAAAATAAATATTTTCAAAAATATAGATAAAAAAAATTAAAAAAGTTTAAATTTTTAAAAGTAATTTTTTCTATACTTGTGAAAAAATAGAAAAATAAAATAAAGTCCAAAAATATTAGGAAGACAAGAAAAAAAGATGAAAATTTTTTATTTAAAATTTGAAACTAAAAAAAATAATCTTTTGACAAAAAAGTTGAAAAATAAAGATTTTAAAAAATATCCAATTTATTCTATATTTGTGAAAATATAGCACTATCCGGTGAATAAAAAAATATTCTTGAAAATAAAATTAGGATTTCAAAAGCAATTTATTTTTGAATTTTTAAATTTAAAAACTAAATATTTTATTTAAAATAAAAAATAAAAAAAAGTCCAAAAATATTAGGAAGACAAGAAAAAAAGATGAAAACTTTTTATTTTTAAATTTTGAAACTAAAAAAATAATCTTTTTACCAAAAGTTGAAAAATAAAGATTTTCAAAAATATCCAATCAACAAAAATTTAAAAAGTTTAAATTTTTAAAACTAATTATTCTATATTTGTGAAAAAATAGCACTATCCGGTGAATAAAAAAATGAAAAAAAATATTCTTGAAAAAAAATTTGGATTTCAAAAGACAAAATTTTGAATTTTTAAATTTAAAATAAAAAAATAAAAAAAGTCCAGAAATATTAGGAAGAAAAGAAAAAAAGATGAAAACTTTTTATTTAAAATTTGAAAATAAAAAAATAATATTTTTACCAAAAAAGTTAAAAAATAAATATTTTCAAAAATATCCAATCAACAAAAATTTAAAAAGTTTAAATTTTTAAAATTAATTTATTCTATACTTGTGAAAAAATAGCACTATCCGGTGAAAAAAAAATTTCTTGAAAAAAAATTTAGGATTTCAAAAGACAAGTTTTTTTTTTGAACTTTTAAATTTAAAAATTAAATTTTTTATTAAAAATAGAAAAATAAGATAAAGTCCAGAAATATTAGGAAGACAAGAAAGAAAGATGAAAACTTTTTACTTAAAATTTGAAACTAAAAAAATAATCTTTTGACCAAAAAAGTTGAAAAATAAATATTTTCAAAAATATCCAATCAACAAAAATTTAAAAAGTTTAAATTTTTAAAACTAATTTATTCAATATTTATGAAAAAATAGCACTATCTGCTGAATAAAAAAATATTCTTGAAAAAAAAATTAGGATTTCAAAAGAGAAATTTTTTTTATTTTTCTGAATATTTAAAATTAAAAATTAAATTTTTTATTAAAAATAGAAAAATAAAATAAAGTCCAGAATATTAGGAAGACAAGAAAAAAAGATGAAAACTTTTTATTTAAAATTTGAAAATAAAATAATAATATTTTTACCAAAAAATTTAAAAATAAAGATTTTAAAAAATATCCAATGAAGAAAAATTTAAAAAGTTTAAATTTTTAAAATTAATTTATTCTATATTTGTGAAAAAATAGCACTATCCGGTGAATGAAAAAATATTCTTGAAAAAAATTTAGGTTTTTAAAAGAGAAAATTTTTTATTTTTTTGAATTTTAAATTTAAAATTAAATTTTTTTAAATAGAAAAATAAAATAAATTCCAAAAATATTAGAAAGACAAGAAAAAAAAGATGAAAACTTTTTATTTTTAAATTTTGAAACTAAAAAAATAATCTTTTTTATCAAAAAGTTGAAAATAAAGATTTTCAGAAATATGCAATCTACAAAAATTTAAAAAGTTTAAATTTTTAAAACTAATTTATTCTATATTTGTGAAAATATAGCATTATCCGGTGAATAAAAAAATAAAAAAATATTTTTAAAAAAAATTAGGATTTCAAAAGACAAAATTTTGAATTTTTAAATTTAAAAACTAAATATTTTATTTAAAATAAAAAAAATAAAAAAGTCCAGAAATATTAGGAAGAAAGAAAAAAAGATGAAAACTTTTTATTTAAAATTTGAAAATAAAAAAATAATATTTTTACCAAAAAAGTTGAAAAATAAATATTTTCAAAAATATCCAATCAAAAAAAAATTTAAAAAGTTTAAATTTTTAAAACAAACTTATTCTATATTTGTGAAAAAATAGAACTTTCCGGTGAATAAAAAAAATTTAGAATTTCAAAAGACAATATTTTCTTGAATTTTTGAATTTAAAAATTAAATTTTTATTTAAAATAGGAAAATAAAATAAAGTCCATAAATATTAGGAAGACAAGAAAAAAAGATGAAAACTTTTTATTGTTAAATTTTGAAAATAAAAAAATAATATTTTTTCCAAAAAATTTGAAAATAAAGATTTTAAAAAATATCCAGTGAAGAAAAATTTAAAAAGTTTAAATTTTTAAAATTAATTTATTTCTATATTTGTGAAAAAATAGCACTATCCGGTGAATAAAAAATATTCTTGAAAAAAATTTAGGATTTCAAAAGACATTTTTTTATTTTTTTGAATTTTTAAATTTAAAAATTAATTTTTTTTAAAATAGAAAAATAAAATAAAGTCCAAAATATTAGGAAGACAAGAAAAAAAGATGAAAACTTTTTATTTTTAAATTTTGAAACTAAAAAAATAATCTTTTTACCAAAAAGTTAAAAAATAAAGATTTTCAGAAATATCCAATCAACAAAAATTTAAAAAGTTTAAATTTTTAAATTAATTTATTCTATATTTGTGAAAAAATAGCACTATCCGGTGAATAAAAAAAAAATTCTTGAAAAAAATTTAGGATTTCAAAAGACAATTTTTATTTTTTTGAAATTTTAAATTTAAAAATTAAATTTTTTATTTAAAATAGAAAAATAAAATAAAGTCCAAAAATATTAGGAAGACAAGAAAAAAGATGAAAACTTTTTATTTTTAAAATTTGAAACTAAAAAATAATCTTTTTACCGAAAAAGTTGAAAAATAAAGATTTTAAAAAATATCCAATCAAAAAAAAATTAAAAAAGTTTAAATTTTTAAAAGTAATTTTTTCTATACTTGTGAAAAAATAGCACTATCCGATGAATAAAAAAAATTTAGGATTTCAAAGGACAATTTTTTTTGAAATTCTAAATTTTAAAATTAGACACTAGACTCAAACAAGAAACATAAAATCTTTTTTGGTTTTTTTTATGATTTTGAATTTTTTTTGGATTTTTCGAAAATTATATGGAAATAGAAAATAAAAGTTTCAGAATTCTTAATTTGGATTCCAGGAATCATTGCAATGCTAGTCTAAGACTCCGGTCCAGGAATTAGACATGGCTTCACAGCCAGCCAAGCTTTCAAAGAAAGCTTCGGTCCAAAACACTAGACATGGCCAATGGCCAGCCAAGCCTTAGCAGATCATTGCTCCAATAGCAAGATTGATAGAGATCAACAAGCTCTTGTGATGATCAGTTGAAACCTCGGTCCAATAAGATTAGACATGGCTTCTCAGCCAGCCAGATTTCAACAGGTCTTCATGAAACTCTAGAACTCATTCTTAAGAATTCTGAAAAATACCTAATCTAAGCAACAAGATGAACCGTCAGTTGTCCATACACGAAACAATCCCCGGCAACGGCGCCAAAAACTTGGTGCACGAAATTGTGATCACTACAACTTCGCACAACTAACCAGCAAGTGCACTGGGTCGTCCAAGTAATAAACCTTACGCGAGTAAGGGTCGATCCCACGGAGACTGTTGGTATGAAGCAAGCTATGGTCACCTTGTAAATCTTAGTCAGGCATACTCAAATGGGTATAGATGATGAATAAAACACAAAGATAAAGATAGAGATACTTATGTAATTCATTGGTAGGAATTTCAGATAAGCGTATGAAGATGCTTGGTCCCTTCCGTCTCTCTGCTTTCCTACTGTCTTTATCCAATCCTTCTTACTCCTTTCCATGGCAAGCTTATGCAAGGGTTTCACCGTTGTCAGTGGCTACCTCCCATCCTCTCAGTGGAAATGTTCAACGCACCCTGTCACGGCACGGCTATCCATCTGTCGGTTCTCGATCAGGCCGGAATAGAATCCAGTGATTCTTTTGCGTCTGTCGCTAACGCTCCGCCTTCAGGAGTTTGAAGCACGTCACAGTCATTCAATCATTGAATCCTACTCAGAATACCACAGACAAGGTTAGACCTTCCGGATTCTCTTGAATGCCGCCATCAGTTCTTGCCTATACCACGAAGACTCTGATCTCACGGAATGGCTGGCTCGTTTGTCAGGCGAGCACTCGGTTGTCAGCCGATCAACCATGCATCGTGTATCAGGAATCCAAGAGATATTCACCCAATCTAAGGTAGAACGGAGGTGGTTGTCAGTCACACGTTCATAGGTGAGAATGATGATGAGTGTCACGGATCATCACATTCATCAAGTTGAAGAACAAGTGATATCTTGGACAAAGAACAAGCTGAATTGAATAGAAGAACAATAGTAATTGCATTAATACTCGAGGTACAGCAGAGCTCCACACCTTAATCTATGGTGTGTAGAAACTCCACCGTTGAAAATACATAAGAACAAGGTCTAGGCATGGCCGAATGGCCAGCCTCCCAAAGTGATCAAAAGATCTAAAGAACAAAAGATTCCAAAGATCAGAAGATTAAAATACAATAGTAAAAGGTCCTACTTATAGAAAACTAGTAGCCTAGGGTTTACAGAGATGAGTAAATGACATAAAAATCCACTTCCGGGCCCACTTGGTGTGTGCTTGGGCTGAGCAATGAAGCATTTTTCGTGTAGAGACTCTTCTTGGAGTTAAACGCCAGCTTTTATGCCAGTTTGGGCGTTTAACTCCCATTTTGGTGCCAGTTCCGGCGTTTAAACGCTGGGAATTCTGAGGGTGACTTTGAACGCCGGTTTGGGCCATCAAATCTTGGGCAAAGTATAGATTATCATATATTGCTGGAAAGCCCAGGAGGTCTACGTTCCAACGCCGTTGAGAGCGCGCCAATTGGGCTTCTGTAGCTCCAGAAAATCCACTTCGAGTGCAGGGAGGTCAGAATCCAACAGCATCTGCAGTCCTTTTCAGTCTCTGAATCAGATTTTTGCTCAGGTCCCTCAATTTCAGCCAGAAAATACTTGAAATCATAGAAAAACACACAAACTCATAGTAAAGTCCAGAAAAGTGAATTTTAACTAAAAACTAATAAAAATATACTGAAAACTAACTAGATCATACTAAACATACTAAAAACAATGCCAAAAGCATACAATTATCCGCTCATCACAACACCAACTTAAATTGTTGCTTGTCCTCAAGCAACTGAAAATCAATAGGATAAAAAGAAGAGAATATGCAATGACTCCAAAAACATCTATGAAGATCATATTAATTAGATGAGCGGGGCTTTTAGCTTTTTGCCTCTGAACAGTTTTGGCATCTCACTTTATCCTTTGAAATTCAAATGATTGGCTTCTTTAGGAACTCAGAATCCAGATAGTGTTATTGATTCTCCTAGTTAAGTATGATGATTATTGAACACAGCTACTTTATGAGTCTTGGCTGTGGCCCAAAGCACTCTGTCTTCTAGTATTACCACCGATACATCCATGCCACAGACACTATTGGGTGAACCTTTTCAGATTGTGACTCAGCTTTGCTAGAGTCCCCAATTAGAGGTGTCCAGGGTTCTTAAGCACACTCTTTTTGCCTTGGATCACAACTTTATTCTTTCTTTCTTCTCTCTTTTTTTTTCGTTTTCTTTTTCTCCTTTTTTTTTTTTTTT